>NC_057795.1:228448956-228620489 GCF_018294505.1 Triticum aestivum
GGGCCGGCCGCAGGCGGCGGGGGCAGGCGGTTCGGCTGGTGGTGGCTGGCGGCTCAGGGGGGTGGAGTTTGATGATAAACTGGAGGCCCTTGATTTCGTATCCAATGGCTGGAAAATCTAATGGCCAGAGATGAAAAAGTCAGTCGACTGACGTGTAGCCTCACCCCGCACGTACACATGCACACACGCAAGATACGCACGCATGTAGGCGTGCAACACTGACACGTACACATAACATACACACGCACGCATGCTGGCGTGCAACACTGACACATACACATGCACTCACGAACACACACACGTACGCACCCATGCATGCAACACTGAAACGCACCCTTGCACGCACGCAACACCTGCACGCCTGCATGCACACAGCACACGACGCAAGACACACGCTCAACCTATACGTGCATGCACCCTTTGTTAAGGACATGGATTGTTACGGGTATTAATCAATCTTATCTGTGATAAGCAGAATATTGATGTTTGCAGCGGTCTTTATGAATCACAACGTATCGAACAGGCTATCAACATAGTAGGCTTAACTACATGAAAAAGATGACGTCACACTCAATGAACAATCATTAGTTTATGAAATGCCCGCTTCTGACCGCCCTAGCCCACCAAATGTTCCTCTGCTGTGCGCTGCCTGCGTTGGGTCACTGACATGCAGGCCATGCACCCAAAGAGCCCAAACGTCAGTGGAAGAACGGCGCTGTGTCCTAGGTCAGAGTCGAGGGCGCCACTCGTGGCACGCCCGGCTAAACACGCCTCCTTGCCACATTCAAACGCCTCCATGAAACCCGCCCGTGTGGAAGCCGAGAAACCCACTCTGGACACACGTCCGTTCATGACCGGGCCGGCGTTAAACGCAACGCCGGCCGAGCTCCTCTCGTCCGCTGTCTATTTAATCTCTTATTTAAACGAGGCCAAACGCCGGCCAAGAATCGCACACCTCCGCCGCTCCCCTATCTCCTCCACCATTTTGTCCACTCTTACAACGGCTTATGAAGAGTAGTTATTCCGCATCCAAGCCGTCTGGGTAGCCCGGCGGATACGAGCTATGCAGCTTGTTGATCCACCTCCCTCCCCTCGCTCGACGGAGCCAGTTGCCGCCCCAAGCCGGCGCGTGGTTCAGCAACTCGCCGCTCCAGGCCAGCTCGTCGAGGAGCGGCGCATGGGCGTCTTTGCTGCCGTCCACACCGCCGCCTCGTACCGCGTCTCCCATTTCTGTGGCCGAGACTCCCATGCCGGCGGCCGCGCCATGCAAGCAGCAACAACAACTGGGTGCACGGAGAGCGACGAGTCGGTGGCCAGTGCCTCCGCATTCGCCGCCATCATTGAGAAGTAGAACACGGGAGGCTACCGCCGCTTGGGTCCCATGAAGGCCACCGCGGAGGCGACACCAGCGTACACAGCAGGTGTCTTGCTAGATCCTTTTGTTGCGAGGACCTTCGTTGACCCCGCATGGGCTCCACGGAAGAGGGGAATGTTAGGATGAACTCGAGCCGGTGCCGGCCATGGCGAAGTAGTGGCCGGTGATGAACTCGAACCGGTGCCGACCACCATCATCTTCGGCACCAGCCAATGATATCAGTTGGGCAGTGGGGAAGCGAGCCGTCCTTTGCGCTGAAGCATATACCTCCGAGGCTCCCGATAGTCCGGTGATCGTGCTGCCGGAAATGAGGAACACAAATCGATTGGCGGGCGACCATTTAGGCCAGGTATTATATACCTGTGCTGTCCAGAACTAGCACCGCGTAGTTCATTTGAATGTAATGAAATCCATCATGTTTGTGTGAAAATCCGGTATTTTATATGATTTCTGTCGTTGTTTATATGAAATATCAGTTTGTCTACGTGTTTGCGTGAATTTCGTCCGGTTGGTTGAGTTGCTGTCATAATGTGTGCGGCTACGGTTGGATGGCGTAATTTGCGAGTCGCCGGTCGGTCTGCGGGCGGCTCGGGCGGCGTTGTGGGACAAAAAAACACAGCTCGTGCGAGCTCGTCTCCAACGTGCGCGCTGGAGGATGCATGACAGCATGAGCACTCGAGCCATTCCTCGTTCATCGGTGGCAAAGGCACCGGTGGACAAAAGGGTCGTCAATATTTTGGCTACCCCAGGCAAGATCCAAACAGCCCCTCCCAATAGATTCAAATCCCTCGTTCGCCGTGGAATTTTGCCATGTGTTGTTTTCATGGACTAGCAAGATGCCCGTGCATTGCAAGGAACATCAAGATGCATTTTCTTTACAAACTCCCGCATGCATGCAAGGGATAATTAATGTCCTCCTTTGCTAGTACCACGAGGAAAACACCATTAATATTGCATCGATTAGTGTTAGTGGCCTTGTATATCTGCAAATTGTAATTTTGATAGTGGCCCCTTGTATATAAAAATGGAGGGAGAAATATGAGAGATAAGGTGAGGAGGAGTGGGGCGTGGTGCCGTGGTGGTGACTGGTGGTCGGACTGGGCGGAGGCATGGGGATGTACGGCACATTATGTCTAGGTTTGTATCTCTCTCTCACACACACACGTAGGTGGGGGACGTGCATGAAGAGAAGAGGTGCACGCACGACGCACGTACTCCCGTCTCTTTCCCAACCACACCCGCGCGGTTACACGGTGGAGCTCATTTCTGTACGAAAAAGGCAGCCCACGTGGTAATTTGGCACGTGTACTGGTTGTCCACTTGGTTGAGGGAGGATCGTCTACCACGGGTGAACAAACAAATTGCGAGTTGACGCGTTATGTTAAATTAAACAAAGAGGCAAACCATGTGGGGCCTACCTTAGAGGCAAGGCTCTATACACTGGAGTACATTTGATGTGTCCCGTCAACTCGCAGAACGAGGAGAAGCTTGCTTAGTACGCCGTCTCCCCCGCCCATGGGTGCGGTGGCTCGCAGGATGAGGTGAAGCTTACAACTACTGTACGCCTTTACGCCCGCTCCCTCGCCCATGCGTGCGGTGGCTCGCAGCATGAGGAGAAAATTTTACTACTCCCTCCGTTTACTCCTCGTCCCTACTACGTACGTACTTTGGTAAGTACTCCCTCCATTTACTTATACAAGGCCACTATAAAAAAATACATTTTGCATCTATACAAGGCCATAAATAGTAACCGAGACAAAAGTTACTACTCCCTCCTTTCCAGTTTATGGCTCAATTTCAAAATCTCTCCAACCAAGGTAAACGGTGAGTGGTCGAATTAATTTCGTAGTTTGCACAGTACACTCATTTTTCTCAAGAAGTTATGTTTACCGAGGCATTAATTAGAACGAATGCATGAATGACCACTAAATTTTCATGAACTTGTACATGCATTGGTTAGTTTCCTCTTGACACTGCTTGCGTCGGGTGATCTAACGCACCTCGAAATCCAACATGTAATGGTACTACTACTAGTATAGTAGAATTGAGACTTATCAAACAGAAAAACAAATGTTTTTTAGATGAGCCCTATAAACCCTAGTGGGTACGTACTTCGTAAATCGCTCCCTTTCATGAATTCTATAGTATACTCCTCCGTCGCCGCTCCCTTTCATGAATTTTGTACTTCCTGTCGCCGACATGTGGGACATATAGCAACCGGGTCGACGTGTCAAGCACCAAATAACAGTGCAGAACAGCAGAGGGGACGCACCCCACTCGTACCGGCCCAGTAGTAGTAATGAGCAATGAGACGTCAAATCACAATGCCGCACCTTCCCAGATGGACGAAGCAACCATTATTTCACACTTTGGTTCGACATCATCTCAAACCACGTACTAGTATTGCTTCTGCCTCAAGAGGGACACGCGCATCGCCTTGGTACATCATGACACGTGGGACCGCATGACAGGCCATGCCCCCCACCGATCACTCGCTAAAATCACCTCATTTTTACTATACTTCCTCCGTATTGGTTTACTACATGGCATGCACGTCGTTCTAGGGTGAGAATTTAACTGGCTATATATATGTGATGAACAGTACTCTAGCCTTTTAAAAAATGTATACTTTTGTACAGTAGTACTATCGATGGATTGCGCCATGGAGCAAAAATGAAATTTAAAAAAAGGTGGTACATATAGAGAGCGCTCATCGCCAAATTATGCATATAGTACTATTAAAAAAGCTAGTACGTGCTTAATTGGGGTGCTAAATTCTATTAAATAAATACTAGTAGTATGTACATACTGAAGAGTTAAAGTAACAAGAAGAAACATAACATAGTTCTGCTGGGGGCTCAGCACAACACACCCCTCAAATTAAACTAAGCACACCTGAAATTAAACTATGCAACTAATCTGGTAGACACTGCATTAGAAGTTTAGAACCACCATGAGCAACGACAATGCCACCTTACTCGGAGTCCTCATCCACGTCCTCGACTTCGTCCTTGTCCCTCTTCCTCTTGGCTGATACTTCTTTGCTTGAACCGCCAACTTGGCTGTTGCTCTTCATCCAACCCTTGTAGATATTGAAACAAAGGTAGCCATCCATTGCAGCGTAGTGGATGTGGTCTATATCTAGTACATTTCGCTGCCATGCATGATGATGAAACGTGTAATGAGGTTTCTCCAGTTTACGATACGAAGGATGAACCATGGCTCCTGCCAGGGTCAGCATTGAGGGCTGACGATAGGGCACCAGCCGATTCTTCTGGAGGTCGAAGGGGTTGCCTACAATGAGGCCTATCCGACCCAGGACTTCTTTGTCGTTCTTAAAGTCTACAGTAACCTATTTCACTGTTTTGTCCTCGAGGAAGTTCTTAAAATTCTGGCACTCAACGCCAGCATGGCATATGTGGTAGACCAAGCAAACGTTATGTACGCAAACCTGGATCATGGTGGGCTTCTTCCTCTCTTCGTCCTTTAGATCCTTCTCTCGTCCCACGACTGTGGTGTACTCAACATCTAGCCCAGCGACCCACTCATCATGTGAGTTTTCGAACATCGTCTGAAAGCAGAAAGGCATCCTTTCACCGTCACGGAAGTACGGGTGTAGATGACGTCGAACTCATCGCCGGTGATGGTTCTAACCTTGTACTCACCGCCGATCGGGGAGATTTGGTACGCCATGGATTTGGGAGGAGGGTTAGGATTAGTGGAACTGCCGTAATGTGAATGGACGGGACGACTAGGAGCGAACCGCTGTAGTATTAAAGGATGTGCGGGGACGAGTAGGAGCGAGCTGCCAGCGTGCGAACGACAGGGTAGTGGCTTTCCATTCTCCCATGATATGGGCTTCTGAGAGCCCTTGGATCTGAGATCGAACGGTTGCATGGCGTGGTTCTAGACCTATGGGTGAATATCCTATCCTGGAGGGTTATTCTGCAAATTTTCAGCAACTTAGCATGCGACCGTTTGATCTCAGATCCAAGGGCTGCCAGTAGCCCGTATCATGGTCGCGCCTACCACGTTCGTCGCGTCGCTCGCGCGGTCACGCCCTTGGAGATTTAACACGGTGCGTTAGGCTATCTGATGTTGGCATATCATACATAGTCATCACTTAGTCACTCATACTACAACAAGGTTGGCTATAAGTGTATTTTTTACTCCTCTCTATCTCTTTCTTCGTACTCCCTCCGTCCCATAATATAAGAACATTTTTGACACTAGTGTAGCGTCAAAAACGTTCTTATATTATGGGACACAGGGAGTACTAGTATTTATTGCATTTGCCAAGGAGTGACCTCTTCCAATGAAATGGTGTTGCTAAGTTTGCTTTATTTAATTAGCTATAAACTCAAAATTGTCTTTTCACCTCTGTCCAGGTTTATTGGTCCCCATTGTATTTGATGCCAAATTTTGACCATAGATTAAACTAAGAAAATGTTCACCATGTCACCAAACATTATATTTTTCAAAACTATGTTCAAATACGAATCCAATGAGATAATTTTTCTTGACATGCATTAACATTTTGTTAGTTAAATCTTTAGTCAAAATTTGGCACAAATTATAAAAGGGACCTATAAACCAGGATGGAGGTAGAAGCACCGTTTCTTCCTTGGGTCACCAAACTAGTCTCTCTCTTCTTGATTAACTTGCCACATCAGAATTTATGCCTATGTGGCAAGCTTAAGCACCTGTAGGAGCAAGTAAGTACAATAGTGCGCTTTACATGACTTTTTTGCATATGTGGAGGAAAGAGAGGCAAGGAAAAAGTGGAGAAGTAGGCTCTCATGCAAGAGCCAGGCTCTACTACATGGTGGAGCATTGGAGAGGCACCTATATGGAGGTGGTAAGAATCGGGAGACTCACGCCGGTCGTAGCGCCGTAGTTAAAATGATAATGGCAAGTCAAATCACGGGCCCCACCTGTCCAGCAGTAACTCGCTGTCAAATCACATAGCCCTACGTTTGCAGTAGCCTACTCCCTCGTCTTCTCGCGTCTTTGTCGAACTGACTAGGCGGAACTGCCCCGCCTACCGCGCAGGAAAAGCCCCGCCCTTGACTTTTAAATACAACTACTCTCTCCGTTTAGGTGAGTAAGTCATCTTACAAAAACCAAAATAATCCAAGATACTAACGCGCGGTGGCATTAACTTCTACCTCGTTTCTTGTTTCTTCACATATCAACCAATAAGAATCCATGATATACTTTTTGTGACATAGTAACTCATATTTAGTTAGTCAAATGGATGACCTAGAACTATGTGCAGGCCCTATAAACCGAGACGCCTACAAATAAAAAACCGAGACGGAGAGGGTAGTTCATCACGTATCTTTTTAGATCAATATAGTCGGGATTCACCAAGGAGAAAAACGAAGTGGTAGGCTGCTCCTATTGTGTTGGCGTAGCAACTCAAGCAGGGTCAGTCCACATCATGAGAATGGCGACACACTTAATAGGAACCCTTTTGGCAGACATGTGGCTCATCCACCGTCTTGTTCCAACGTGGCGATGCACCCAAATTACAGTTCGGAGTAGTGGTTGGAATTGGAGGCACCCCGCTCGTAGCGCAGCAGTAGTAGAAAATGAGCGATGAGGGGTCAAATCACAAAGCCCCACCTTTCCCTTATTAAGCTGGACGGACGAAGCAACCATCATTTCACTCTAGCGCACAAGAGCATAAAGAAAAGAGAAAACAATGATGCGAGCGGCAGCTACCTAGGGCACCCTAGGGTAGGGGTCTCCAGTACAGATCCGTTTTTTGAAAGCGCCTCCACTACAAATCGGCTTCTCCCTCGTCCTCTTGAAAAAAAACGATGATGAGTGCGGCGGTAGGGTTTGTAGGAGTACTACGGCGTGCAGGGCCACGTCGTAGTAAACGGGTTCGAGTCGATGCCTTAAATATGTGTGTGCCGCTTGGTTTTACGGGAACGAGGCAGCATTTTGGGTTCGGGGACCAGTGGAGATATAGCACGTACAAAAAATTGTGGACGTAGGTTCGACCGAAAGGCAATGATGCATGGGCCCTGCATTTTGATATACTCGGGGCCGCGTGAAATTTGCTACTCTACTCAAAACTAGTAAGGTACACATGTATTGAACGCATGAGATTTCAAAACCAAATTATGAATAAATACACACTATAGCATGTAAAGCTTTGAGTCATATATGCATGATGTAGATGTTTGTTTAGTTCTTATAGTTCATCTCATTCAAAATCAATTACTTTTATAAAAATGTTAATATTCATGGGGTTGTGCATTATAAATCATAAAGTAAAAAACAAATAATGGCAATTCATTTAGAAAAAAATAATCAATTATGATACAGAAGATTCTAGAACAAAGGAGAAGTGCTTGTGTTTTGAGGTTTGTGCATTATGCTTAAGTTCAACCATGGAGTCTTCTAAATTGTACATGTGGCAGATCTGGTGGAATGTTGATGATATCCAACGGCCAGTAGTGCTCGGATTTGCCCATCTCTGCACTGTCGGGTTAGCTTCATCCAGCGACCATCTTTCAAAGTTATTGGCACACTATATAGTTCTTGTGCCATAGTTGCATGTTTTGGAAAAAAGCTACTAGTGGGTTGTACTATCTATTTAGGAATAGAAGATGTATACATGGAAGTTGTAGGGAAAGGGATGACATGGAGCATCTCAATTCCTATGAGTAGGGATTGGAAAAGAGATGTCATTTGGTTCACATCATAGGAACTTTTCTATTGAATCTAGAGATGACATGTATCTCAATTCCTATGAGGAGGGATTAGTAAAGAGATGTAATTTGGTTCATATCATAGGAACTTTTCTATTGAATATACGCTAATGTTTATTTTCCTTTGAAATTAAGGGAGTATAGGAATCCATTCATATGAACCAAGTGGCTCTAAAGCTATAGAAATGATATCATGTTTATTTCCTTTGAAATGTAGAGTATATGAATCTATTCCTATGAATCAATTGGCTCCAAAGGAAAAAAATCCTATAAAAATCATATCATATAGAGTTCCTATGATATTCCTCGACACTAAAGGATGGTTGAAATTGCTGCGGGTGATACGATGGTCTTTCTTTGTAGACTCCTCACCCATCTTTATAGTTACCTCTCGAAGATGAATGAAATGATATATACAGGGTATTCTACATGTGCAATTTGGTACACGAAAACTTGGTAAAAGTTTGCGAGGTTCTAATTTTCAATAAAGCTATATGCACTGCATTTATGAACGGAGGGAGCATACGGCAGTTGCTAACACTCACGTGGAAGATTTGTGTGTAGGAGGAGTGGCTGTTCTGTTAAATGACATGGCAAAACTGACACTGTCGGATGCCGATCTAACGGTTCTTAGGCGTTCGTCAAGAAAAGGCTTGTGGAAAACGTTTGTCGGATAATGATTTATGGACACATGCATTGCATTGATACGTGCCCCCCCTCTCTCACGCACACGCACCCTCATGAGTCACGACTCTCCCGAGTCCTCTCACAGACTCGCACGTCACACCCATCGTCTATCTGCAGGTAGACGTCACGCACATATGTGCTCTTCACACCCTACCCTCAGAACTTCTAAAAAACAAAATACGGCGCGCACATTTTATTTTAGCTCACACGTCACACACTTATACTATTACTCTTGCGGCGAACGTTCCTTGGGCATAGTATATATTGTACTCTCACGAAGAGAAGCGGTGCACGCATGCACTAGTTCTCTCACACCCACTCGCGGGTACACGTAGGAGCGCATTTTTTTGAAGCCGGTACAACAAAATCACTCCACTATATATAAAAGCTGGAGCCTTAGCGCTTGCTTTACTAGGGTTCCTCTCGTTCACTCTCTCATGCTCTCCAGATCTAAGCAAGACATAGGTGGCCACACTCTCTCTCTCAGCTCACGGCTGGTCACAAATCCGGACGGACAACCTCAACTGAGGCAGGGGGTGTAGGTGCATAGTTCACGCTATCGTCGGTGGCGAGGGAGGAGACCAACGGCTACCAGCGCGTCCCGATCGGCGGCCGTGCCGTTCTCTCTGAGAGAGCGCCGGCTCGGGAGGGTCTCCGACCCCTTCTTCCTCCCTGCGGTATTGTGGCCAAGATGTGTCCTCCCGACGCCGTCTTTGCCACATGTCGACGACCCTCAGGTATATATTCCTTCTAAACATGCCTTGCTCTACTGCCCAGCTCTTCCCCCTTCGTGTGGATCCTTTTCTACTTCCGTCCGCTGTTCCAAAGCCACCTAGACTTCTACTATTATTAGAAGTAAAGCTAGTTCATACAGTCAACTCAAAGCGTTGGTTCAAACAGGGAGAAAGTGGGAAAGCTGTAGCATGAATCTAGTACTTGGTTCTAAGAGGAAATGGGGGAAAGTAGTAATATCTGTCACTGTTTAAATAACCGTATTTCGTATTTGCGCAAACAGGGATGTCTGTCTCCATATCATTTCGGGATGTCTTTCTCCGTATCGTTTCTATCCGCGCAATCAAAAGCACACACCTCAGTTTTAGTACAACTGCGCAAAATGAGATGGCTATCCCTCGTTGCCGTCGTCTAACCTCCCGTCTTCAAGGTATCCCTACATTGGTAGTAACTAAGGTAGAATGACCAACGCAATCTAAAAGAAGCTGATTCGTACGTTTTACTTCCTAATTGCAGTGCAGGGACGAGCGAAAACAACTGCATCCTAGTCCGGAATGCACTTTCTACCAGTTCATCCATGGACCAAGGACTAGCTGGCACGATTGCACGGCGGTTTTTTGGACAGGTGCGCGGACCAGAGGCATTGTGGTCTGCTTATTTATGCAAATAGTGGTGCTTAAATTTAGTGGAATGCACAAGAATTTCACCTGGTCAGTACACTGCATGGTTCAATTCAGCATTCCAGCTGAGACCACAATTATAATTGGTTATTCTGGAGTGAGAGAATCTAACCCTGGATGGTGGCAACAAGAAAAAACCAGAGTGAACTCCAGGAAATTTAAGCCCGTCGGGAGGCCCTTTGCTCAGAGAAGCCTTGCTTGTTTTTTCCTGATTTGTAAACCTTCTCACAACTTTGTCTTTTGCTGTGAACTAGTATATGTTTGTTATGTTCTATGAATCATTGAGATGTATAAAACTGCTCAACTTATGCTTTTCAAGATTTTTATGATGACGAGTTTAATGTGAGTGTTCCACATGAGCGGACTAGCGTGTGAACGTTTGGAATTTATTGCATTGTGGCCTCAATTAACTGCATGAACCACTATAACAGGATACATAGTTGCTTAGATGTCAGACAGCAGATTGTTGATTGTTAGCTGGTCGATAGCCTAGTGTTGAAGCGAGCTGAGCCAATGTGCCATGTTTTGCACAACTGCTCACAAGTGGGGTAGCACCAATAGTGTTTACAAGTACTTATGTATACGTCTGCGCACGGTTCTCGAACGAGTGCTCTATTTCATCAAAACACACACTGCTCGTATGATAAACCATGACAACTTATGTCTTACCATGCCATATTCATGAAAAAACTAGTGAGGACGCATCTGTTTCGGCAACAATTATGATGGTTCTCACATGATTCAAGGGCACACAAAAGTAGAAGCAGTTCCCATAGATGGATTCAAACAGAGTACTAGCCCCAGAGGGGTCGATAACAGGCAAGGTTCGGATAATTAGACACAATCCAAACTACTATTAAACACTAGCTGGGGCAACTATTTCATGCCTCGATCTAATTTGGGCTGGACACAAGATGGACCTTGCCATGAACATCATCGAGGACGTCCCACAGCAGCTCAATCATGTGAACCTTCATGAAGACAACCTTGTGGCCTTGCCATTGATGAACTTGTTTGTGGAGGCATGCCACGTCATCTTCCTACGTAAGCTTGACAAGAACAGTATGCCTCACAAACGAAGGAGTAGCTTTGAACTTCTTGTGCTTCAGTACACCCTGGACAACACGCCTGACAACAGTGAGGCTGGAATACAACTCTTCATTGGGATAACCGCAAATGGTTTCCAGGATCCAACAACCTAAGAACTCTGTTTTCCCAGTGCGTATATTCAGGTCGTCCGCCTCATAGCGAGTGACATGCGCAACAACACAATCCTTGTCTGCATCAGGGCTCTAATTGAAACAGAAACAAATTCTGAATTACTTTTTAGTATAAGAAACACAAGTTATTTAAACCACTATGTATAGCATGGCATCGAAGCTAATAAATTTTTGCATTATTAATCACCACATACTTCCTTTTCTAAAAAAATCACCACATACTTAGATGAAAAACCACAATCGAGATCAGCAAAGAAGGAAATCACCTTGGGCAGCTCAGCGGCGGGGGGGGGGGGACACATCCTCGAAGGGGTAAAACTGCTCCTGCAGTGCCACGGGGGCTGTAACCTCAAACGGGCGTTGACCATCTCAGTAGTGGCCGTGAGCGTATCTGGGGTCGGCTCAGTGGTTGCCTCCATCTTCTTGGAGCTCTCTGTCTCGTGGGGATCAGCCTCCCGCGTCTGCTCCAATATCGGTAGATCTTTGCGTGGTTCTCCTTGGTCCATCATGAAACTGACGAATACTAGGAGACCACTGAAAGGAAAACACAATCGCAATGACAATGAAACAAAAAAGAGAGTGAGGATCGGTTACTGCTTTGCAAAAGTTCTTTTTTTTCTCTGAACGAAAATATACCAACATCACGGATTCGCTTACCTTCCCTTCGTTGGGAGAGAAGAACAGTGGCAGATGCGAGTGTTGCCTTTCTTGAAGACGGTGAGGGAGAAGGGGATTCAGCGAAGAGAGAAATTATGGTTGCTTCGTCCGTCAAACTTAGACTGCGGGGAGGTGGGGTTTTGTGATACGACGGCTCGTTACTGCCGCGCTACGACCGGGGTGACTCTCCGCCTGCATACTGCCTTCTAATTTGGTGGATGGCATTTGGGCCCGCACGCTACATGGCCCGCATGTCGGTGAACAAAAGTATAACGACATTCAGTAGAGGGAGACGTTTTAATGACCTAGGAGGAGCCAGAAGCGGTAGAGTGTCTCCACTGTACTAGTAGTAATTATTTTTCTGGGTAGCTGGAGAGTGAGCTCCACTGTACTAGTAGTAATTGTTTCTCTGGGCCCAAGATAAAACAGCCAATCCACACTAGTAAATAGTAAAATCAATTCAAAAGGCGCTACCCACACCCAGCACACTGCCCCCCCAAAACAAAACCTGGGTGCTCTTCTTCCTCCTCGCTCCCACCCACCTCACGTCTGCTCGCTCCACTCGTACCCCCAAATTCCTCACCTCACTCCTATAGAAATCCTAGCTCCCCTTCTTCCTCACTCCTACAAAAAACACCCAGCTCCCCTTCTTCTTCGCTCGCACTACAACTAGGCTCGTCATTCGTTACTCTACTCAAATCCGTGAGCGGGACGCGACGCCCTCGAGGAAAATGGAGTCGGCTGACCCCAGCGCCAAGAAGATGAGGCTCCCGCTAGCGGCGACGCCTGTTGTAGATCCCGCACCGAGCATCGCGGGGAGAAGCGGCGACCCCGCCCCCACCGGATCCCAGGAACCCGTAGAATCTGTTGGGGAACGTAGTAATTTCAAAAATTTTCCTACGTACACGCAAGATCATGGTGATGGCATAGCAACGAGAGGAGAGAGTGTTGTCCACGTACCCTCATAGACCGTAAGCGGAAGCGTTATGACAACGCGGTTGATGTAGTCGTACGTCTTCACAATCCAACCAATCCAAGTACTGAACGTACGGCACCTCCGAGTTCAGCACACGTTCAGCTCGATGACGATCCCCGGGCTCCGATCCAGCAAAGCTTCGGGGATGAGTTCCGTCAGCACGACGGCGTGGTGACGATGATGATGCTCTACCGGCGCAGGGCTTCGCCTAAACTCCGCGATGATATGACCGAGGTGGAATATGGTGGAGGGGGGCACCGCACACGGCTAA
This sequence comes from Triticum aestivum, assembly GCF_018294505.1. NCBI lineage: Eukaryota > Viridiplantae > Streptophyta > Magnoliopsida > Poales > Poaceae > Triticum > Triticum aestivum. The sequence goes on from NC_057795.1 coordinate 228,462,280, forward strand.
GGAACGATCCGTAGATCAACTTGTGTGTCTATGGGGTGCCCCCCGCCCCCGTATATAAAGGAGCCAGGGGGGAGGAGGCGGCCGGCCAAAGAGGGCGCGCCAAGGGGGGAGTCCTACTCCCACCGGGAGTAGAACTCCCTTCTTTCCTAGTTGGAATAGGAGAAGGGGGGAAAGAGGAGGAAGAGGGGAAGGAAAGGGGGGCGCTGCCCCCCTTCCCTTGTCCTATTCGGACTAGGAAGGGGAGGGGCGCGCCGCCCCCTCCTGCCTCCTTCCCTTTTCTCCCTCGAGGCCCATGTAGGCCCAATAACCCCCCGGGGGGTTCCGGTAACCTCCCGTACTCCGGTAAAATGCCGATTTCACCCGGAACGATTCCGATGTCCAAATATAGGCTTCCAATATATCGATCTTTATGTCTCGACCATTTCGAGACTCCTCGTTACGTCCGTGATCACATCCGGGACTCCGAACAAACTTCGGTACATCAAAACTTATAAACTCATAATAAAACTGTCATCGTAACGTTAAGCATGCGGACCCTACGGGTTCGAGAACTATGTGGACATGACCCAGAACTATTCTCGGTCAATAAGCAATAGCGGAACCTGGATGTCCATATTGGTTCCTACATATTCTACGAAGATCTTTATCGGTCAAACCGCATAACAACATACGTTGTTCCCTTTGTCATCGGTATGTTACTTGCCCGAGATTTGATCGTCGGTATCCAATACCTAGTTCAATCTCGTTACCGGCAAGTCTCTTTACTCGTTCCGTAATGCATCATCCCGTAACCAACTCACTTGGTCACATTGCTTGCAAGGCTTATAATGATGTGCATTATCGAGAGGGCCCCGAGATACCTCCCCGACAATCGGAGTGACAAAACCTAATCTCGAAATACGCTAACTCAACATGTACCTTCGGAGACACCTGTAGTACTCCTTTATAATCACCCAGTTATGTTGTGACGTTTGGTAGTACCCAAAGTGTTCCTCCGGTAAACGGGAAGTTGCATAATTCTCATAGTTACAGGAACATGTATAAGTCATGAAGAAAGCAATAGCAATATACTAAATGATCAAGTGCTAGGCTAACGGAATGGGTCATGTCAATCACATCATTCTCCTAATGATGTGATCCCATTGATCAAATGACAACACATGTCTATGGTTAGGAAACATAACCATCTTTGATTAATGAGCTAGTCAAGTAGAGGCATACTAGTGACTATATGTTTGTCTATGTATTCACACATGTATCATGTTTCCGGTTAATACAATTCTAGCATGAATAATAAACATTTATCATGATATGAGGAAATAAATAATAACTTTATTATTGCCTCTAGGGCATATTTCCTTCAGTCTCCCACTTGCACTAGAGTCAATAATCTAGATTACATAGTAATGATTCTAACACCCATGGAGTCTTGGTGCTGATCATGTTTTGCTCGTGAGAGTGGCTTAGTCAACGGGTCTGCAACATTCAGATCCGTATGTATCTTGCAAATCTCTATGTCTCCCACTTGGACTTGGTCCCGAATGGAATTGAAGCGTCTCTTGATGTGCTTGGTCCTCTTGTGAAATCTGGATTCCTTTGCCAAGGCAATTGCACCAGTATTGTCACAGAAGATTTTCATTGGTCCCGATGCACTAGGTATGACACCTAGATCGGAAATGAACTCCTTCATCCAGACTCCTTCATTTGCTGCTTCCGAAGCAGCTATGTACTCCGCTTCACATGTAGATCCCGCCACGACGCTTTGTTTAGAACTGCACCAACTTACAGCTCCACCGTTTAATAAAAACACGTATCCGGTTTGCGATTTAGAATCGTCCAGATCAGTGTCAAAGCTTGCATCGACGTAACCTTTTACGACTAGCTCTTTGTCACCTCCATATACGAGAAACATATCCTTAGTCCTTTTCAGGTATTTCAGGATGTTCTTGACCGCTGTCCAGTGATCCACTCCTGGATTACTTTGGTACCTTCCTGCCAAGCTTATTGCTAAGCATACGTCAGGTCTGCTACACAGCATTGCATACATGATAGAGCCTATGGCTGAAGCATAGGGAACATCTTTCATTTTCTCTCTATCTTCTGCTGTGGTCGGGCATTGAGTTTGACTCAACTTCACACCTTGTAGTATGGGCAAGAACCCTTTCTTTGCCTGATCCATTTTGAACTTTTTCAAAATTTTATCAAGGAATGTGCTTTGTGAAAGTCCTATTAAGCGTCTTGATCTATCTCTATAGATCTTGATGCCCAATATGTAAGCAGCTTCACCGAGGTCTTTCATTAAAAAACTTTTATTCAAGTATCCCTTTATGCTATCCAGAAATTCTATATCATTTCCAATTAATAATGTCATCTACATATAATATCAGAAATGCTACAGAGCTCCCACTCACTTTCTTGTAAATACAGGCTTCTCCAAAAGTCTGTATAAAACCATATGCTTTGATCATACTATCAAAGCATTTATTCCAACTCCGAGATGCTTGCACCAGTCCATAAATGGAACGCTGGAGCTTGCACACTTTGTTAGCACCTTTTGGATCAATAAAACCTTCTGGCTGCATCATATACAAATCTTCTTCCAGAAATCCATTCAAGAATGCAGTTTTGACATCCATTTGCCAAATTTCATAATCATGAAATGCAGCAATAGCTAACATGATTCAGACAGACTTAAGCATCGCTACGGGTGAGAAAGTCTCATCGTAGTCAACTCCTTGAACTTGTCGAAAACCTTTCGCAACAAGTCGAGCTTTATAGACAGTTACATTACCATCAGCGTCAGTCTTCTTCTTAAAGATCCATTTATTCTCAATTGCTTGCCGATCATCGGGCAAGTCAACCAAAGTCTATACTTTGTTTTCATACATGGATCCCATCTCAGATTTCATGGCCTCTAGCCATTTTGCGGAATCTGGGCTCATCATCGCTTCCTCATAGTTCGTAGGTTCATCATGGTCAAGCAACATGACTTCCAGAATTGGATTACCGTACCACTCTGGTGCGGATCTTACTCTGGTAGACCTACGAGGTTTAGTAGAAACTTGATCTGAAGTTTCATGATCAATATCATTAGCTTCCTCACTAATTGGTGTAGTTGTCACAGGAACCGGTTCTTGTGATGAACTACTTTCCAATAAGGGAGTAGATACAGTTATCTCATCAAGTTCTACTTTCATCCCACTCACTTCTTTCGAGAGAAACTCCTTCTCTAGAAAGGATCCGATTTTAGCAACGAAAATCTTGCCCTCAGATCTGTGATAGAAGGTGTACCCAATAGTCTCTTTTGGGTATCCTATGTAGACACATTTCTCCGATTTGGGTTCGAGCTTATCTGGTTGAAGTTTCTTCACATAAGCATCGCAGCCCCAAACTTTAAGAAACGACAACTTTGGTTTCTTGCCAAACCACAGTTCATAAGGCGTCGTCTCAACGGATTTTGATGGTGCCCTATTTAACGTGAATGCGGCCGTCTCTAAAGCATAACCCCAAAACGATAGCGGTAAATTAGTAAGAGACATCATAGATCGCACCATATCTAGTAAAGTACGATTACGACGTTCGGACACACCATTTCGTTGTGGTGTTCCGGGTGGCGTGAGTTGCGAAACTATTCCGCATTGTTTCAAGTGTAGACCAAACTCGTAACTCAAATATTCTCCTCCACGATCAGATCGTAGAAATTTTATTTTCTTGTTACGATGATTTTCCACTTCACTCTGAAATTCTTTGAACTTTTCAAATGTTTCAGACTTGTGTTTCATCAAGTAGATATACCCATATCTGCTCAAATCATCTGTGAAGGTGAGAAAATAACGATACCCGCCACGAGCCTCAACATTCATTGGACCACAAACATCAGTATGTATGATTTCCAACAAATCAGTTGCTCGCTCCATAGTTCCGGAGAACGGCGTTTTAGTCATCTTGCCCATGAGGCACGGTTCGCAAGTACCAAGTGATTCATAATCAAGTGATTCCAAAAGCCCATCAGTATGGAGTTTCTTCATGCGCTTTACACCGATATGACCTAAACGGCAGTGCCACAAATAAGTTGCACTATCGTTATCAACTCTGCATCTTTTGGTTTCAACACTATGAATATGTGTATCACTACTATCGAGATTCAATAAAAATAGACCACTTTTCAAGGGTGCATGACCATAAAAGATATTACTCATATAAATAGAACAACCATTATTCTCTGATTTAAATGAATAACCGTCTCGCATCAAACAAGATCCAGATATAATGTTCATGCTCAACGCTGGCACCAAATAACAATTATTTAGGTCTAAAACTAATCCCGATGGTAGATGTAGAGGTAGCGTGCCGACCGCGATCACATCGACTTTGGAACCATTTCCCACGCGCATCGTCACCTCGTCCTTAGCCAATCTTCGCTTAATCCATAGTCCCTGTTTCGAGTTGCAAATATTAGCAACAGAACCAGTATCAAACACCCAGGTGCTACTGCGAGCATTAGTAAGGTACACATCAATAACATGTATATCACATATACCTTTGTTCACTTTGCCATCCTTCTTATCCGCCAAATACTTGGGGCAGTTCCGCTTCCAGTGTCCAGTCTGCTTGCAGTAGAAGCACTCAGTTTCAGGCTTAGGTCCAGACTTGGGTTTCTTCTTTTGAGCAGCAACTTGCTTGCTGTTCTTTTTGAAGTTCCCCTTCTTCTTCCCTTTGCCCTTTTTCTTGAAACTGGTGGTCTTGTTAACCATCAACACTTGATGCTCCTTCTTGATTTCTACCTCCGCGACTTTTAGCATCGCGAAGAGCTCGGGAATAGTCTTGTTCATCCCTTGCATATTATAGTTCATCACGAAGCTCTTGTAGCTTGGTGGCAGTGATTGAAGAATTCTGTCAATGACACTATCATCAGGAAGATTAACTCCCAGTTGAATCAAGTGATTATTATACCCAGACATTTTGAGTATATGTTCACTGACAGAACTATTCTCCTCCATCTTGCAGCTATAGAACTTATTGGAGACTTCATATCTCTCAATCCGGGCATTTGTTTGAAATATTAACTTCAACTCCTGGAACATCTCATATGCTCCATGACGTTCAAAACATCGTTGAAGACCCGGTTCTAAGCCGTAAAGCATGGCACACTGAACTATCGAGTAGTCATCAGCTTTGCTCTGCCAGACGTTCTTAACGTCGTCAGTTGCATCAGCAGCAGGCCTGGCACCCAGTAGTGCTTCCAGGACATAACTTTTCTGTGCAGCAATGAGGATAATCCTCAGGTTACGGACCCAGTCCGTGTAATTGCTACCATCATCTTTCAACTTTGCTTTCTCAAGGAACGCATTAAAATTCAACGGAACAACAACACGAGCCATCTATCTACAAACAAACATAGACAAGCAAAATACTATCAGGTACTAAGTTCATGATAAATTTAAGTTCAATTAATCATATTACTTAAGAACTCCCACTTAGACAGACATCTCTCTAGTCATCTAAGTGATCACGTGATCCAAATCAACTAAACCATGTCCGATCATCACATGAGATGGAGTAGTTTCAATGGTGAACATCACTATGTTGATCATATCTACTATATGATTCACGTTCGACCTTTCGGTCTCCGTGTTTCGAGGCCATATCTGTACATGCTAGGCTCGTCAAGTATGACCTGAGTATTCCGCGTGTGCAACTGTTTTGCACCCGTTGTATTTGAACGTAGAGCCTATCACACCCGATCATCACGTGGTGTCTCAGCACGAAGAACTTTCGCAACGATGCATACTCAGGGAGAACACTTCTTGATTATTAGTGAGAGATCATCTTAAAATGCTACCGTCAATAAAAGCAAGATAAGATGCATAAAGGATAAACATCACATGCAATCAATATAAGTGATATGATATGGCCATCATCATCTTGTGCTTGTGATCTCCATCTTCGAAGCACCATCGTGATCACCATCGTCACCGGCGCGACACCTTGATCTCCATCGTAGCATCATTGTCGTTACGCCATCTATTGCTTCTATGACTATTGCTACCGCTTAGAGATAAAGTAAAGCAATTACAGGGCGTTTGCATTTCATACAATAAAACGACAACCATATGGCTCCTGCCAGTTGCCAATAACTTCGGTTACAAAACATGATCATCTCATACAATAGCATCACGTCTTGACCATATCACATCACAACATGCCCTGCAAAAACAAGTTAGACGTCCTCTACTTTGTTGTTGCAAATTTTACGTGGCTGCTACGGGCTTTAGCAAGAACAGTTCTTACCTACGCATAAAAACCACAACGATAGTTCGTCAAGTTGGTGCTGTTTTAACCTTCGCAAGGATCGGGCGTAGCCACACTCGATTCAGCTAAAGTGAGAGAGACAGACACCCGCCAGCCACCTTTAAGCACGAGTGCTTGTAACGGTGAAACCAGTCTCGCGTAAGCGTACGCGTAATGTCGGTCCGGGCCGCTTCATCTCACAATAGCGCCGAACCAAATTATGACATGCTGGTAAGCAGTATGACTTGTATCGCCCACAACTCACTTGTGTTCTACTCGTGCATATAACATCAACGCATAAAACCTAGGCTCGGATGCCACTGTTGGGGAACGTAGTAATTTCAAAAAAATTCCTACGTACACGCAAGATCATGGTGATGGCATAGCAACAAGAGGAGAGAGTGTTGTCCACGTACCCTCGTAGACCGTAAGCGGAAGCGTTATGACAACGCGGTTGATGTAGTCGTACGTCTTCACGATCCGACCGATCCAAGTACCGAACGTACGGCACCTCCGAGTTCAGCACACGTTCAGCTCGATGACGATCCCCGGGCTCCGATCCAGCAAAGCTTCGGGGATGAGTTCCGTCAGCACGACGGCGTGGTGACGATGATGATGCTCTACCGGCGCAGGGCTTCGCCTAAACTCCGCGACGATATGACCGAGGTGGAATATGGTGGAGGGGGGCACCGCACACGGCTAAGGAACGATCCGTAGATCAACTTGTGTGTCTATGGGGTGCCCCCCGCCCCCGTATATAAAGGATCCAGGGGGGAGGAGGTGGCCGACCAAGGAGGGCGCGCCAATGGGGGAGTCTACTCCCACCGGGAGTAGGACTCCCTTCTTTCCTAGTTGGAATAGGAGAAGGGGGGGAAGAGGAGGAAGAGGGGAAGGAAAGGGGGGGGGGCGCCCCCCCTTCCATTGACCTATTCGGACTAGGAAGGGGAGGGGCGTGCCGCCCCCTCCTGCCTCCTTCCCTCTTCTCCCTCGAGGCCCATGTAGGCCCAATAACCCCCTGGGGGGTTCTGGTAACCTCCCGGTACTCCGGTAAAATGCCGATTTCACCCGAAACAATTCCGATGTCCAAATATAGGCTTCCAATATATCAATATTTATGTCTCGACCATTTCAAGACTCCTCGTTACGTCCGTGATCACATCCGGGACTCTGAACAAACTTCGGTACATCAAAACTTATAAACTCATAATAAAACTGTCATTGTAACGTTAAGCGTGCGGACCCTACGGGTTCGAGAACTATGTAGACATGACCTAGAACTATTCTTGGTCAATAACCAATAGTGGAACCTGGATGCCCATATTGGTTCCTACATATTCTACGAAGATCTTTATCGGTCAAACCGCATAACAACATACGTTGTTCCCTTTGTCATCGGTATGTTACTTGCCCGAGATTTGATCATCGGTATCCAATACCTAGTTCAATCTCGTTACCGGCAAGTCTCTTTACTCGTTCCGTAATGCGTCATCCTGTAACCAACTCATTTGGTCACATTGCTTGCAAGGCTTATAATGATGTGCATTACCGAGAGGGCCCCGAGATTCCTCTCCGACAATCGGAGTGACAAAACCTAATCTCGAAATACGCCAACTCAACATGTACCTTCGGAGACACCTGTAGTACTCCTTTATAATCACCCAGTTACGTTGTGACGTTTGGTAGTACCCAAAGTGTTCCTCCGGTAAATGGGAGTTGCATAATTCTCATAGTTACAGGAACATGTATAAGTCATGAAGAAAGCAATAGCAATATACTAAACGATCAAGTGCTAGGCTAACGGAATGGGTCATGTCAATCACATCATTCTCCTAATGATGTGATCCCATTAATCAAATGACAACACATGTCTATGGTTAGGAAACATAGCCATCTTTGATTAATGAGCTAGTCAAGTAGAGGCATACTAGTGACTATATGTTTGTCTACGTATTCACACATGTATCATGTTTCCAGTTAATACAATTCTAGCATGAATAATAAAAATTTATCATGATATGAGGAAATAAATAATAACTTTATTATTGACTCTAGGGCATATTTCCTTCAGAATCTTGGGTGGACCGCATCAGCAATCTCCCGAACACCGTCCTTGGGGAGATCATCTTGCTTCTCCCCACCAAGGTTTGCTGCCGCACCCAAGTCCTCTCAATTCGGTTGCGCCCTCTATGGCGCGCCGTGCCCCTTAATCTCGACTGTCGTCAGCTATCTCTCTTCAATGATTTTGAAATCCCCAGAGCCATCATCTCCTCCCACCAGGGCTCCATTCAAAGCCTCTGCATCCCGTCATGCTACCTGAGCAAGCATACCATTCCCTACATGATGGATGCCTGGCTGAAATCCCCTGAATTCACAGAACTACAGCTGCTTGAGTTCTACTATTCCCCTGGAAATCACATACCACATACTGAACGCCATGAACTTGTGCCCTTAGCACCGATGTCCATCTCGCTGTTTTCCTAGTGTCTCCACACCGCCACCTTTGCGATGTGCTACCTACCAGACAATCTGGTACTAAAGCTTTGACTCCCATTTCTCAAGAAACTTTCACTTGTGCGGGTTCGTTCGGAGGCCTCATTGCACAACATCATCCACTCCAGTTGCCCTGCGCTGGAGTGCTTGGTGCTTGTTTTCACAGTTAGAATCGGTTGTCTCCAAATAAAGTCGCCTAACCTTGTAAGAATTTGAATTTCTTTTGACGGAAGGCAGCTCATCATCCAAGATGCCCCGTCACTTCAAAGGTTGATCCTTGATTCTAGTTATTCACCATTGCAAATAACCGTCCTCTCTGCGCCTAAACTGGAGACCTTGGGTGTAATACATGATCTCTGTGCTCATTTCAATATGGTGTTTGGCTCCACAGTTCTTCAGGTACTTTATATTATCATCTACACTTGTAACCATACGCTGCATTTTAAATTTTTGCGCATAATTTATATATCATCTTGGAGTACACATTTTGTACTAATATTATGTTCTATGCTCAATGAAGAGTTTCTCCATGGATGGCCTATCAATGGTGCTGGATTCTGTCAAGATCTTATATATCCAAATGAATAGTTTTGATCTGAACAAGATTATTGGCTTGCTGCAATGCTTTCCATGTCTGGAGAAGTTGTATATAAAGGTGATAATTTCACGCACATTGGAAGCCCGCATATAGTGTACTAGAATTAACCGTTCAGCTGTTGCTCTTTCGACACTCTTCTTTTAGACCTTAACTGTTTTCAATCTTCATGTCTATTTAGGCAACAGGACGGGGTAAGAAAGTTATAACCAATCGGTGGATTCGTAAGCATCGGGATTTTCTCACTTCTCATGAGATTCGATTGAAGACAATAACGCTAGAATGATATGTAGCCAACCGTGCAAACACAAGATTTGTCACATTCTTCCTGCTGAATGCGAGGTTACTATTGTCCATCAGGCTTAAGTTTATCAGCAGCATGGTTTTGACGGATGGGTATGTCGAAGAGCAAAAAAAGGAGTTTCAGGTGGGCAAAAGAGCTTCTGAACATGCCGGGCTTCTATTTACAACATATTGTGGTCATAATCCAGTAAATTTTACGACCCAGGATGTTCATTCTATGGACCTGACCGATCCATTTGACTGTGACTGCTGAAAACAGTGCTGGAGTTAGATGTTGTTGCCCTTTTCAATCTGTTTTTTTGTAAACCTGATGAACAATCAACCCTCGTGCTTTTGTACAGTTTGTAAGCTGGAGTTAGATGTTCCTGCCCTTTTCAACTCGGCTGTGACTGTCATATTTTCTTTGAAACAAGGCAAATGGCTTGCCATTCGTTTAATTTAGAGTGAAATATTGTAACAAATCACAACCAAGGGAAATAACATCACTCACGCCGGCTGCTTGAGCTCACTGTGCATTACAGAAGCCAAGTGATTAGCCCCCACCAGCACCCACAAACTTATTTCGAACTAGCACATCAAATGGGCGGTAAATTTTCATAGGAAAGGCTGCATGACCGTGACAGATTTGGATTCTGACATTTGGGACCGGCGAGGAAATAGCCTATCCAAGGTGGTGTCGACTTACTAGCCAGTCAACAAACGATTCTGCCTACCAGCCGTTGGATTGACATCCAACATTTGTCGTGTATCTTCTATCTCTTGTCTTCTTCTTCCTCCAGCCGCCCAAACCAAACCACCCCGTCGGCTCCGCCTGCTCCCACCTCCCATGGCTAGCTGCGCCTCCACCGTCCTACCGTACGTACCCTCCAACGTTGGCCAGTCCCTCCCTCTATTCCCCACATGTCCTGTTATTCTCCAGCGACGTCAGCCCCAACACGCACCCGCGCCCGAACCACTCAACCCTCGTACTCCCCTCTGCCTGCGACTAGACCGGTGCATCTTCAACGGCTCCTGTTCGTTCCGTCCGAGGCCTCGCCGTCGTCCTCTGCCTTGCGGCCTTGGTTCACTCGCCGTGTGCGATGCGCCGCCCTCTTGTGTTGTCAACATTGTCAACAACCGAGAGGAACAAGGAGATGACTGTACATGGAGAGGATGACAGTAGGGACCCACCAGTGTCATGGCAGTACGCAAGCAAGTGCCTCTATAGTACAAGCCCAAAAATATGGTTCCTCCTAATGGTTGGACATCTTGGGCTCATGCCATTGTCAACGTAGTCAATAAATGAGAGAATTACACTACGAGCGGCTGACACCAGGGACCCAGCAAGTCGCGCAGTTTTTTTGAGGAATAAGCAGTTGTTATTTATACTAGTTTTAGCGACGGATCAGGGTAACAACAGGGCTGTGCGGGGCCTGTGGCCCGTCTAGCCAGGGTTTTATTTATGTTTACCACATCATGAGCCCAGTTGTGTTTTTTTCTTGCTGAAAATGGCTAGCCCAGTTCTATTTTTTTAAAGAAATACCCAAACAAGGCCTACTTGCTTTATCGGCCCTGCTGGGCTACAAATCTTTCAAGACGAGGAGAGTTTCATTCGGTTTGCCCAGAAATGGCATGTACATTTTTAAAACACATCAAATCGGGAATTAGTTTCAATTTTTTTCATTACAAGATCTTAAATTCCATTGATTTTTATGCGTGGACAATTATTTGGATTTTATATTTATATAAATTATTTTTCAAAATAGTTTGAATGTGAATCGATATTTCTGGATTAAAAACAGTTGACCGCACCGAAATATGCAAAATTTCATATACTTTTTAACCGTGGCCACAATATGGGGTGTAATGCTAACAAAAAGAAGATGGGCTCCAAAAAAATCTTAAGAATTAGCAAATGGGTTGTACATTATTAGAAATAATGGCAGATGGGTTGTATGCTGTTTTCCACAAATTTGAGGCTGACTTGTGCGCCTACTACAGGTTGACGCGTATGCTTTCATAAAAAAAGGTTGACGCACACGCAACGCCCTGTCAACTTAGTCAACACACGAGAGCAGTGACTGTTGGATGTCCATCCAACGGCTGTCGTGCTTCTTCAATCTCTGCTCTTCATGCTCCAGCCGCTCAAACAAGCGCCGACGGGACTGCCTGCTCCCTCCTCCCGCGGCCGGCTATGCTGCCGCGCAGGCCTCACGGCCCCACCGTACTCCCATCGCTGGCCTAGCCATCCCTCTACTCACCCACACATGTTGTTATTCTCCGGCGACGGCAGACGAACCAGTAAACCCTCGTACTCCTCCGCGTGGGAAACAACTGCCGAGTATTCCCTGGCTCCGTGTCGTTCCCTTCCTAGGCCTCGCCGTCGTCCACCGCCCTGGTGCTCTCGGCGCGGCCTGGTCAACGTGGTCAATGAACGACATCCATCGGAAGTGGACTGTACGTGGAGAGGCTGACAGCTGGGTCCACGGCCGCACGCAAGGAAATGCCTCCTTATTACGTGCAAAATAATGATTCCTCCACCTGACAGCTAGGACCCACAGGAAGGGCCTCTGTATTTCGTGAAAAAAATGTTCCCCCCGCTGACAGGTCAGACCCACCAGCTATATCTTCGCACGCAAGGAAGTGCCTACTTATTACGCCCAAAAAAATGAATACCCCCTGCTAGCTGGGACCCACCATATTGTTGGGCTGACTTGTGGGCCTACTAAGTTGACGGGGACGGAGGGCTTTGTCAACTTAGTCAATACTCCAGTGACCGTATGATGTCCATCCAACGGCCATAGTGCTTCTTCAACCTCTGGTCTTCTTGCTCCAGCCGCCCAAAGCAGCGCCAATTGTGCCGCCTGCTCCTGCCTCCCATGGCCGGATGTGCTACCGCCTGCTCCTGCCTCCCGTGGCCCGGCTCCGTGCCGTTCCCCTCCTAGGCCTCGCCGTCGTCCACCGCCGTGGTGCTCTCGGCACGGCGTGGTCAATGTGGTTAACGACCAACTTCCATCGGAAGAGTACTGTATGTGGAGAGGATGACAGTTGGGTCCATGGCAGCCGCAAGGAAGTGCCTCCTTACTACGCGGAAAATAATTATTCCTCCACCTGACAGCTTGGACCCACCGGACGGGCCACCAGTACTTTGCGAAATAAATCGTTTCCCCCTGACTGTTGGGACCCATCGGACGGGCCACCGTATTTCACGAAAAAACGTTCCCCCCGCTGTCAGCTCGGACCCACCGGAAGTGCCTCCTTATTACGCACAAAAAAAATGAATACTCCCCCGGGTAGCTGGGACCCACCTTGGTGGGAGGCTGTCTTGTGGGCCTACTAAGTTGACGGGGACGAAGGGCTTTGTCAACTTAGTCAATATGAATGATTCTAGCTCCAGTGATCGTACGATGTCCATCCAACGGCCGTAGTGCTTCTTCAACCTCTGGTCTTCTTGCTCCAGCCGCCCAAAGCAGCACCGGTCGTGCCGCATGCTCCTGCCTCCCGTGGCCGGTTGTGCTGCCACGGAGGCCTCACCGCCCCCTACTATTCCCACCGCTGGCCAGGCCTTGCGGCGACGGCAGCCTCACACCGCAGCCGAACCAGTGAACCCTCGTACTCCTCTCCGCGCGGGCTTCAACTGTCGCGTCTTCCCCGGCTCCGCATCGTCCCCTTCATAGGCCTCGTCGTCGTCCACCGCCGTGGTGCTCTCTACGCGGCGTGGTCAACGTGGTCAAGGAATGACTTCCATTGGAAGAGTACTGTACGTGGAGAGGCTGAGAGCTGGGTCCACGGCCACAACCCAGTTTTTTGTGATTTGCCAAGTAAGTCTCTTTGTCAGGCCTGTTGGGCTGCAAATCTTTCAAGACGAGGAGAGCTTTCATTCGGCTGGCCGAGAAAATGGCCCATCAGTAATGAGAAATGGGTTGTACATTTTTAAAACATATCAAACCGACAATTAGTTTCAATTTTGTTTCATTTTAAGATTTTAAATTACATTAATTTTTATGCGTGGAGAATTTGTTGGATTTTATATTGATATACATTTATTTTTAAAATCAGTTTGAATGTGAGTCGAAATTTCGGGATTAAAAACAGTTCGGACCGCACCGAAATATGCAAAATTTCGTATAATTTTTTAATCGTGGCCACAATATGGGCTGTAATGCTAACAAAAAGAATATGGGCTCCAAAAAAACCTTAAGAATTAGCAAATGGGCTATAAATTATTAGAAATAATGGCAGATGAGCTGTATGCTGTTTTCCATAGATTTGAGGCTTTCCTAAAAAAAGGTTGACGCACAAGCAGTGACGGTTGGATGTCCATCCAACGACCGTCGTGCTTCTTCAATCTCTGCTCTTCCTGCTCCAGCCGCTCAAACAAGCACCGACGGGAGTGCCTGCTCCCTCCTCCCCGCGACCGGCTGTGCTGCCGCGCAGGCCTCACCGCCCCACCATACTCCCATCGCTGGCCTAGCCATCCCTTACTCACCCACACATGCTGTTATTCTCCGGCGCCGGTAGACGAACCAGTAAACCCTCGTATAGTCGTACTCCCCTCTGTGTGGGAAACAACTACCGAGTCTTCCCTGCCTCCGTGTCGTCCCCTTTCCAGGCCTCGCCGTCGTCCACCGCCGTGGTGCTCTCGGCGCGGCGTGGTCAATGTGGTCAACGACCGACTTCCATCGGAAGAGTACTGTGCGTGGAGACGCTAACAGCTGGGTCCACGGCCGCAGCAAGGAAGTGCCTCCTTATTACGCGCAAAATAATTATTCCTCCTGTTGACAGCGGGGACCCATCGGACGGGCCACCGTATTTCGCGAAAAACCCGTTTCCCCCCTGACTGCTGGGACCCACCAGCTACACCTTCGCATGCAAGGAAGTGCGTCCGGGCAAAAAAAAAACGATTCGCCCCCCTGACTGCTAGGACCCACTAGCTACATCTTCGCACGCAAGGAAGTGCGTTCGGAAAAAAAAATGACTCGCCCCCCTGACTGCTGGGACCCACCAGCTACATCTTCGCAGGCAAGGAAGTGCCTGACAGTCGGGACCCACCTGGTCGAAGCGTACCTAGCGTTGTCATTCTGGTCATGAACGTGTACGTACATATATACTGGTGGATGTAGAGGCGCGCACGTGTCGTAGTAGAGGCGCGCACGTAGCATGTACACCTACGTACAACAGCCAGGGTGCAAGAAAGAAAATACGGCCACGTATGTGTACATACGGGCGGGGTCTCGAACGCCTACTCACGCATATGTACGGCGAGGGCTCGTGTACATGGCTGGGTCGGAACGGAGAAACATCGTCGTGGTCGTGTTCATGGGGAGGCAACAGAATGCGTCATGTTCATCGGAAGGCAACGAAATGCGTCGTGTTCATCGGGAGGCAACGAAACGCGTGGGAGCCAATCGGCTGGGTCGGAATGGAATGCGTGGTCGTGTTCATCGGGAGGGCTTGGACGGAACATGCGGATGGAAACGAGGCCTAGCGTACCGCAGAACGGAGGAAACAGACCTCCTACATTCGGAACGGGGTCCTGTTGATCGGGAGGGGTGTGGCGTATCGCAAAACGGAGGAAACGGACCTCCTACGGTCGAAACGGGGGTCCTGTTGATCGGGAGGGGTGTGGCGTACCGCAAAACGGATGAAACGGACCTCCTACGGTCGAAACGGGGGTCCTGTTGATCGGGAGGGGTGTGGCGTACCATAAAACGGACGAAACGGACTTGTGTTGGAGCACTACGGTCGAAACGGGGGTCCTGTTCATCGGGAGGGGTGTGGCGTACCGCAAAACGGGACTCCACGGAATACTGTTCATCTCCAGCCTCCACGGGCTCCTGTTCATCCAGCCTCCACCGCGCGCTACTCCACCGGCTCCTGTTCAACCACCCCTCCACGGGCACCTCTCCACCGTCTACTGTTCATCCAGCCCTCCACACCACGGGGTCCTGTTCAACCACCCCTCCACGGCCACCCCTCCACCATCTACTGTTTATCCAGCCCCCACACCACGGGGTCCTGTTCATCCAGAGGCAACGCCACCGCTCACTGTTCATCCACCCCCTCGCAACACTCACTATTCATCCAATCGATCGGCTTCACTTAGCAGCAGCAGCGAAGGAATCGCTCCATCGGGTTCAGTTAACAGCCATCGATCGACCGCTCGGGTTCAGTAACGCGTAGCCTGCAGTGCAATCGCTCGGGTTCAGTTAGAGCCCAACGCCTCGCTCGGGTTCAGTTAGAGCGAACGCCTCGCACACACGCGTGTACGTACGAGAGAAATGTGCATCGCTTGGCCCCCGACCTCCCTCCTTAATTGGCAACTCCCCGAAATTTTCCTCCCCCTCGCTTCTACCACGGGTTTTTCCGTCATGGACAGCCCAAAGAATGTCATGCAGCTGCGTCTCCGGCCCGCCCAGGACAAAAAGCCCATTTTCTGTTATGATTTTTTGTCATAGAAGTAGGAGCCCACCACATCTATGATGATACTGGGTTTTGTCACAATTATCGTCATAGAAGTGTCATATGTATGACATAATTTTTTTTCGTTCGGCCCAAAATGTCACAGATGTGTCTTTTTTTTGTAGTGCAGGGCACGTCTGGGCTCCCTGGCGCACCCTGGTGGGTTGTGCCCACCTGGTGACCCCCCTCTGGTACTTATTTGCTCCAATAATTCTCATTTATTCCATAAAAATTCCTTGTGAAGTTTCAGCTCATTTGGAGTTGTGCAGAATAGGTAGCCTGACGTAGCTTTTTTAGGTCGAGATTTCCAGCTGCCGGAATTCTCCCTCTTTGTGTGAACCTTGCATATTGAGAGAGAAAAGGCATTAGAATTACTCCAAAAAGCATTATTATGCAATAAAAGAACATAAATAACAGTAGGTAAACATGATACAAAATGGACGTATCACACACCCCCATCGCCTTCGCCTCCACTAATTGAGCTTTGAGTTTTGTCATTTTCTTGCGAATGGACCCGAACACCTCTCTGGCCCATTTCTGCATATGCCCGGAGAGCTCCCCAAGTTTCTTCCACACCCCCGAAAGGCTATGATCACCTGAGTTCGCCGCCACCCATGTCGCCTCCACCATGCCATCATACTGATCATGCCTTCTTGAGACTTCTTCAAATCTGAATGGTCTCGCACCCCTTATGTTTTGGCGTGGAGCAGTCTCCAACGCACACCACAATAGCTTGGTGGTCCGACTCCTCCGTCATCACATGCTCGACCTAAGTTTCAGGGAAGAGATTCAAGAACGTGTTAGTACAAGTAGCACGGTCAAGCCTCACCTGAATATTATCAGCACCATCACGCTTGTTGTCCCACGTATATGGGTATCTAGAGAAGCCCAAATCCATCAGGCCGCACTCGGCCAGACAATCACGGAAATCCTTCATCCGAGCAAAGCTACATGTGTTCCCCCCTTTTTGATCAGTGTGAAAGAGGGCCTCATTAAAATCTCCAAGGAAGATCCATGGAAGATCATCTTGAGCATGAAGATATCGGATTGCATCCCATGACTTCTTTCAGAGATTCCTTTTGGGTTCGCCATAGAATCCACTGACTCTATAGGTATTTCCCTCCCACACCATCTGAGCGTCAATATAATACTGGCACCATGGTCTAACAGTTACTTGAACATCGTCCCCCCACCACATAGCTAGACCACCACTTTGTCCCACACAATCCACAACCACTCCATGTCTGAAACCCAAACTCCATTTCAATCTTGCCATAGCTCTAGCCGTTTTAGAGTTTTGCATAAAAACACCATGGCAGGATTGTAGGATCTAATTAGATCCCTCAGCTCGCCTACTACCGAGGTCAATCCCAACCCTCGACAGTTCTAGGCCAGGACATTCATGGCGTCCGGTGGCCCCGCCGAGCAGGGTCCGCCGATCTCTCATTGCAATCTGAGATGCATTCAAACACACTAGCCGTCTTGCATCTAGTATCGTGAATGAAAGCATAATGTGGGGGTTGCTTATCCAAATCATCTTTAGCAACCCAGATTTGCTTCAGACCCCTATTCCTATTTCCATCCTCAAGTCTCTGATCGGCCCTGCCTCGAAGCACTATCTCACGATCATGTCTCACTTTTTGTACATAGGTTCCTTGCTTCCTCTCTCCTCTGTCACCCCTAAAACCTCTGCGCCCTTCTGGGACCCTGCCTTGATCAACACGGCTGCTGCATGGCCCATGCACGTCCTCTTTTCCCATGTGATCCCAGTCCCTATGGCACTGTCTGTCTCCAATATGCCACTACTGAAATAGCTTGTCACGCAACTCACGCTCCCTTTGCTGGTCAAGCCCCTGACGAAGATCCTCATTCCTTGGATGTTCCAGTCCTCCCCTATTCTTCTTTGGCTATTGACCTCCCCATAGTTGACCCGTTTACTCGCACCAGTGTGCGAGCCCCCGGACCTAGAAAATTCAGATTGCGAGTTTTGCTTGATGGGGGATCTCTTTTGGAATTAGGGCCAAGTCGAGCCGCCTCAAAGACACCCACCCGACCACCACTAGAGTTGTTATGACTGCTTTCTGTTGCTCCGTCAGGGTGCACCTTTCCATTGTTACTCTTGTCAAGTGATTCCCTAAGCTAGCCCCCCCCCATTGAGATGAAGGGCCCGATGGGGGAACACCCACGCCTCCCACATGAGTCAGTCGTCCACATTCAAAACAAAAGTGGGGAACCTTTTCATAGTAGAAATCATACCAATCACCCACCATATCCTCCAGTGAGGTTTTGAGGTGGAAGCCTTGCACAAGAGGCTCAAACACAGAAATCCTCATTCTAATTCTCAAGCAATTTCCTCGAGCAAAGCCATCCTTGTCCACATCAACCCTCACAACCGACCCCAACCAGTTGCCTAGAGCCTTACCAAAAATCTCATTCCTTCTATCAGGGGGAGATCAGTGACACGGACCCAGATATCCACACTGTCAAGCACCATTTCAGTAGTAGAAATCCCTTATTGGAAGGTCTCTATCCGTGAAAAAAGAGAGATACTAAATCTGATCGGTTGTGGCTATTTTTGAAAGAAAAGAGAAATGAGGATTGTGCCACCTTTGAAGAGAAAACAAGGGAAAGAGAGGAGATCCATTTTAGAAAGAACTCTTTGGGACGTTGCCATAAAACCATGATTAAAAAGGGAAGTGTGGATTC
This sequence comes from Triticum aestivum, assembly GCF_018294505.1. Classification (NCBI taxonomy): domain Eukaryota; kingdom Viridiplantae; phylum Streptophyta; class Magnoliopsida; order Poales; family Poaceae; genus Triticum; species Triticum aestivum. Next base: position 228,481,106 of record NC_057795.1, read on the forward strand.
AAATATCATTAGAAAGGCAGGTATAGGTTAGTAAAAAAAGGAGAGAATCACGTGGCACTTATTTTTTTTGGGGGGGGGGGTGAGATCTTGTTTTTGATTCTTTCCTATTTTGCCACGTTGGAATTTGTAGTGAGAGAAAAAAAAGAAATGTTCGGAAAGAAATTAAGTGTTGTTCCTTGGTTCGGTTGAAGAGTTGACTTTGAGTAGATAAAGGTTGTAAAAAAGAAGATAAAAAAGAGAACACGTGACTAGACCTACTCGATTTAGTTTGGAGAGTTGAGATTCCTTTCTCAAGGATAGCATTCATACACTCTATTTATGGTATTGGATATATTAAATTTGACTAAAAGAAATAAAAGTGGAGTGTCAATTGATTCGTTCAGCGAGTGTTACATTTCATCTATCCATTGGTCATCACTCAAGAGAAAAACTTGCTTATTTCCATTGATTCAATCGCGTGAAATTCATTTGTGTCGTACTCACGTCTCTAGTACGGTCTAGCTTAGGATCAACACTCGACTATTTTGAGCGACTATTCAACTTGCATTACTTAACGTGGTTGTAGTACTTTTTTCCACATACATAAAGCCAACCCAACTCCACACATTTCTACATCGTGTATTAGTATGTTCACCTAACAATCGCTTTACTCAATCTTTGGAGTTTTTTAACACCGCCCGTTGCCGCTCACCACCTGCTGCATTGTAAAAACTTGTAAGACATTGATATTTGCTATACTGTGAGCGTTTTATCACCACATCCCAGTAGTTCTTAGGAACATTATTCTCGGATTTTGTTTCTTGTTTTTTACTAATGATGGCAGGTTCTTGAGTTGTTAGTTTCTGGGCTTCATTGATCGTGGGAGACTTGCTACCACCTAAGAAAATACAACAACTGTCACGAGAGGAGCAAAGACGTCAGAATGCGCATAATCAGGTTAATGTTTCCATGCCACCATTTAATGGTCGTTTTAGGCCCGATTTATATATTGAGTGGGAGTTCAAAATAAATGCTATATTTGCTTTCCATAAGTTTGATGAGCGTAGAAAAGTTAAAGCTGCATCTAGTACTTTCAGTATCTTTGCTTTAGTTTGGTGGAGCAAATATTGTTGGTTATACCCTAATTATATACCTACTACTTGGGATGGTTTAAAACTTGTCATGAGAGATAGATTCTTCAACATTTATTATACTCGTAGCATGATTAAAAAACTATGACATTTAAAACAAGGTAGTGAAACCGTAACAAAATATTATGATGATTTACAAACTACCTTGTTGCACTCCTTTTTAGATGAAAGTGAAGAAGATATTATGGATAGATTTTGGGGAGGATTAAACTGTGATATTCAGGGTATACTAATCCATGAAAATGCTATCCTATGGATCGTTTGTTTCGTCTTGCTTGCAATGCTGAATAGGAATCAAAGAGATGTGCAAGACAAACAAGCACAAGGTGCATATCCAAGGAGTTGAGACGGTTCTTTCTCCAACCACTGCACCTACTATGACAATAATATCCATTGTTGTGAGCACTACATCACCTCCACCATGTGATACATCGCCATCGAGAGTGCCTACATCATCTGATTTGACCATCGAGAGTGGTTTACGCCACTAACTTTACATTTAACTTGCTTAGAGAGTATGTCGTAGACAAGTAATTTTTTATGCATAGGATTTGCATCACGAGTGATGATCATGCTAGCCTAAAAGAAAGTTAAATAATTGGGCTAATGTTTAATCATTTTGGTATGACCTCTAATCTTGGTGATGATTCTGTGTTGAATTACTTGTTGCATGTTAAGCATGTTGTAGCATGTAATTCTAAAACAATTCAAGTTTATTCACCAATGTTGGGATGGTTTAGTGATGAGAATTGCAAATCTTTTGATATGAATAAGAGCTTCACTTATATGTGCAAACTAACTTGCAATATTTTCATGCCTTTGACTACTAGGGATAGTATTTTGGCTTTGTATTTCACGACATTTGAAGAGTATGCTTGTATAAATGTGTCACATGTGCCACAACTGAGAACAATAAAAATAGATGACATATACATATAAAACGTGTACACCTTGTCTCTTTTGTTAGCCACATTTCACATTAAGCAACATCGAGGATGACATTGTTTTCAAGAAGGTGAGGAGGATGCAGACATGACTACCATAGTTACACCCACGTCCTCTGCTGCTATAACTATTGGACCAATCACTAGAGCTTGCGCATGCTAGTTAAATTACAAGTTACTTTTGTTTCTTGGTAATGTTTCTAATGTTCATGAGAATATGATGCTGCCTAATTTAGATACATTTGTGTTGTTTACAATTGAATGGCCTAGCATGGACAATAAGGACGAACATTGGAACATGATCAAGCATGGAGATGAAGGCATGCACGAAGGGAACAAGAACGGGGTTTCCAGTGGAAATTTCCGTACTTTGAAGCCACCATGATGACATACAAGAAGATGGACGAAACATACAAGATGACCTTTCATAAAATTCGTACATACCTTATTATTGGTGTCGCGCCACCTTATATTTCGGATAGGCCCATGTAATGTCGAAATACATCTCATTAGGCTATTTTTAGAGTTTGTATTGTAGGGGAAGTGACTTAGGAGGTGTTTTAGTTCCACCTTGCCAAGGGTGAAGGAAATCCCCTCTCTTTTCCCCTATAAATACATCCCTTAAGGCACCGTTTAGACTTGGATTTTGTTTAGATTAAAGTTTGCCATAGCTGCATCTCACGTCCTTCATTTGTGTTCAATGACCAGACCAAGACATCACAGAACCCCACTTTGATTAATAAAGCTTTCCTTTATATTCGCAATATCCAGATTGCAATATCAGTTTCTTGGTTGTTCTTCATTTGCGTGCAGGAAATAAACCCTCGTTGTCAGGTTGATCGTGCTTTGACGTGGCCAATAACCTCTCGGACTTGGTTTAGTGATTGCTAAGCCGCGACGCCTTTGCCCGTTTGTAGTCAGGTCGCCACCAAAAATGATAGCTACATCTCACTGAAACTAAAATCGCTAGTTATTGACTAGGGGAGGGGGGTGAATAGGCGATTTTTATGAAAGTCTTCAAGACATGAGGTCTTTGAAGACAAACAAGCAATTGAACCTATATGATATGCATCGGATGATAAACTACACTAGACATGCCATAGTCAAACAAGCAATATAGTGAAGGCACGAAGACTAATAGCAGCTAGGTACTACGAATCGGAATGGAAGACACTATGTGTGACGCCCTCGATTCAATCATACACTAATCATACATGCAAATGTGTACGATCAAGATCAGGGACTCACGGGAAGATATCACAACACAACTCTAAACACAAATAAAAGAATACAAGCTTCGTATTACATGCCAAGGGCCTCGAGGGCTCGAATACATAAGCTCGATACACAAGCGAGTGAGCGGAAGCAACAATATCTGAATACAGACATAAGTTAGACAAATTTTGCCTTAAGAAGGCTAGCACAAACATCAACGATCGAAGAGGCAAGGCCTCCTGCCTGGGACCTCCTAACTACTCCTGGTCGTCGGCGGGCTCCACGTAGTAGTAGGCACCCTCTGGGTAGTAGCAGTATTCGACGGGGGTGGCATGTGGCTCCTGGGATCCACCATCTGGTTGCAACAACCAGAAAGAAGAAAGAAGGGGGAAAGGGGAAGCAAAACCATCGTGAGTACTCATCCAAAGTAGTCGCAAGCATCAGATCTATACCAAGTATGCATTGGTATCAAATGGGAGGGTTGTATCTGTGGACTGAACTGCATCATGCCAGAATAGAGGGGGAAGGCCTAGCCTATCAAAGACTAGCATCTTCAAGCAGCTCCAAGCATCTTGCAGCATGTAGAAGAGTAAAGAATAGCAGTTTATAATTATCAAACATGTTGTAACATTAACGCCCAGAGATCCTTCCTCGACTCCCTACGAGAAAGCAATCTCGGAGCCACATATCCATCACATAACTCAAGTATCCATTTCTAGCTATATAAGATCAGGATATAAGTCTGAACGTCCATTACCGTGGACACAATATTCGAATATATAACTTCCCCGCAGGGGTGCATCACGTTACCCAACATGCTCGATCACTCTGGCCGGACACACCTTTCTGGGGTCAATGCCCGGCCTTGGAAGATCAACACGTCGCAGCCCTACCTAGGCTCAGCAGAGAGGTCCCCGCTGGTCTACATCCTAAGCACTCCGGGGTCTTGGGCCCATTGCCCGCAGCACTCCGGGTCGTTGTGTGCAGGATGGATACCAGCACCGCCTCGGATGGCCAGCACAATCCGACCGTGCCACAATGCTGAACTGGACGTCTGACAAAGCTTCGGCTGATACTGCGACATCGAGGCCCATAACCATTCTCGCGTGGTGGTTAGTGCGTAATGGCCAGAGGCCAACTCAGAACAAATACCCAAACCTATTAGTGCATTATTAAAAGAAGTGATGGCTGTCGGGACAAGTCCGGAGCTATCACCCCCTCCCGGGTGATACCGCTAAACAGCCAGCTGCCACCGTCACATCGCACGGGTACTCTCCGGGCCCGCCCGACTTCCACAACGGTCTCAAGTGAAGTCAAGGTAACTGTGTGTCCATACATCAAGGGGAAAACCCGAGGAATCACCCCCGGTGGATTCCGCTCGATGTAATCATCAAGGTGAACGTAAGAGGAACCACCCTCGAGGTTCACACTTGAGGTGTTGCACGACAGAGTCGTATCGGGAATGGTGAAGGAGGAACCACCCTCGATAACCACGACCGAATAGCTACACTACAGAGATCTCATCAGGAGTGATGTATGAGGTTCCCCCCTTGGCACTCGATGGTAACTCTACAGAGTCGAGCAACAAAAAGGGGCGTGATGTGATGTGAGGTGTCGGGCTCTGGTCGTCGATCACGTTGATCGAGTCGTCAATGATGAAGCAGGGGCAACAAGGACAAGGTGGGGGGAGGGTCACTGATGGATCACTAGCCAACCTATACTAAGCAGTTTAGGATAAGCAGGTAGGTAACAATAGGAGGTACAAAAGCAGGCTATGCATCAGAATAGGAGCAAACAATAACACTAGCAAAATCTAATGCAAGCATGCGAGTATAGAATGGGCGATATCGGGATGATCAAAGGGGGGCTTGCCTGGAAGCTCGGCTGAAAGGGAAGAAGGGGCGTCGTCGACATAGTCGATCACAGGGGCATCAACAATGGTCTTGGGGTCTACCGGAGAGAAGAGGGGGGGGGGGGAGGAAACAGTAAATATAAAACACATAGAGGTAATGTAGATGCACGACAAGAAAACACGCAGCGCTAGGGGTGCTCTAACGCAGTGTTACATGATACTGGCGAAGGAGGAAAACATCTGGGAAAGTATTCCCGGTCCCGGACGTCTGTCAGACAGATGAACCGGAGGGAAAATGTTGCATGTTCGCTATGCTAGGGACGTGTGGCGGGTAAATGGACCGCATATCTAGATTCATCTCGTCGTTTTGAGCAACTTTCATGTACAAAGTATTTTCATCCAAGTTACGGTTTATTTTATATGATTTTTTAAAGATTTAAACAAATTATGGATTTTCAAGTATATTATTAATTCAAAAAAGATTAAATGGGAAAAAGCTAGAGGTACCCGAAAGTGTACCCAGGAAGTGGCTATTGAGGCTGACAGGTGGGGTCGAGTTGACTGCCTAGTCAGCAGTCAACTGAGATCGTTGACTAGTCAAAGGGCTCAGGGGACCCGCATGTCATTGACTGGGTTATCCCAGTCAGCAGTTTGACTGGTCAATGGGACCAGTGGGACCCAAGTGTCATTGACTAGCAGTTATATGTTTTAACTAAAATGATTTATCTAGGAGGGACCCACATGTTATCTGTACATAGACTAATCTAACTACTAACTTTAATCTAGTCTAAACAGGGGCTATCACCAGTGGCAATGGCCCAAACAGGCCGTTGGTGTGCTTGGGCACGCACACACAAGAGTGTACGACGGCCACGGCCAGCAGCAAGCACAGCAGCATCAGCCGGCGACTGCAGGAAGAGGCAGCACTAGTGGTGGCCATGCAAAGCAGCCGCAGCTAGTATGAGCAGCAGCAGAAGCAGGGACGCGGGCGCGCGCGCAACAAGCAGCAGCAGTTCGCAAGGGCTCGCGGGGGTACGACCAGGGGCGCATGACCGGGCGCGGGAGTGGAGCTCCGGCCATGGCGTTTGAAGCACCGGCCGGCGATGAGCAGCGGCAGCAGGACGGTGGGCTCGGCGGGGGGCACAGCCACGCGTGGGCGAGCACGCATGGGGGCGCGGTCGGGCGCAGCCGGTCGTGGCCGAACGAGGCGGTGACGCGGCCAAGAGAGGAGCTGGGAACGGACGGCGTGACGAGCGAGGCAACAGCGGCAACGGCTACACCGCGAGCAGCCGGCGGCGGCTGCGGCAAGCGGCAGCGGCAGTACCTGGCAGCAGCACCAACGGCAGCTACACAGCAATAGCAATAGAAGCACAACCACGAGCAGCAGGAGCACATGAGCGAGCGTACGCGGATGAGTTTCGGCCATGGTGAGCGGCCGAGCGCGTGGGACGACGTCTACGACGATGGATTCGAAGGGAAAAATAGGGGGAATCGGAGGAGAAGCTCACTCCGAGCTTGTAGAGGTGCTAAATGGGCTCGGGGAGGGCTCGACGGCGCCGGAATCAAAGACGAACTGCGTCGGGTCCGAGTTGAAGGCGAGGTCAATGGCGGAGCTTGGGGTCGGCCCAGCTTGACCCCGTGCACGAGGAAGAGGAAGCAGACAATGGTGGATCCGCGGGACCTCCCAGCTCGGCGTGGGGGCGACGGTGGCCGCGAGGTCGACAGAAACAGCGGCGACGGAGGCGTTCGGGAGTGGGCGGATCTGGCGAGGGGAAAGGGAAGGGGCGCGCTAGGGTTCGACAAGGGAGGGAGGAGGGCGAGGGCGTCCTCTTAGGTGGCGTTTGGTTTAGAGGCTATCCACCATAGGGACAGGGATAGCCAAATTTTTAGGGGATATCACTTGTTTGGTTTACCCGCCAGGAAGGATAGGGATAACCAGATATCAGTGAATATTCCTTCGATACATGGTTGACGAGAGTCGCGAGATTATGGCGGATGTGGGCAGCCACCCGCGCTTGTGTGAAACGTTTTTCCATGGGCCCAGCGGCGCCCTCTGTTGCCTCCGCCGCTGGTGTACCACCGCCCACGCCGGCGCCCTGCTTGGCCGTCGGCCATGGCCCTGCTCCTCGAGACGAGGCGAGCCGCGGGTGCCCCATCCTTTCCAGGCTACTCCCCTCCCACTAGTTGGTGACTGACAGCGGCGGCGGCGGCGGCGCACACCTGACAGCGGCGGCGGTGCACTTCCTCTGCCATGGCCCCTACCTCCATCCATCCCTCTCTCTCTCTCTCTCTCGGCGTGCTGTGACCATGGCTGGCGGGGAACGGGGAGCCCCGGCGGCCGGGAACGAGGATCACTGAAGATCTTGCCTATCTGTTCTCTGTATGTATGCGACAGTCTTTTAACTCTCTCGTTTACAGTCTTTCAACTTCGTCTACAGATAGCACATATGAATACTACTGGTAACACTGAGGCGTTGGTAAGAAGTAGCAGAATACTTTGGTGGACAGTGACCAGTTCATGGTATTTAATTGTATGGACAGTCACGTGTATGATTGTACAAAGAAGAACATGTATACATGTATGAATATCTGGTAAATAGTGACCAGTTCATGGTATTTAATTGCATGGTCAGTCACGTGTATGATTGTAGAAAGAAGAACATGTATACATGCATTTGATTGTGCGAAGAAGAGCATGTATACATGTATTTGATTGTACAAAGAAGAGCATGTATTAATATTTCATTGTAGATGAACATTAAAAAAGTAGCTAATGACTATCCATATCCACCTTTTATCCTTGCAACCAAACAATAAAAAGAGGCTATCCATCTCATCAAATCCTTCGCAACCAAACGACAAAAACTGGCCATCCCCAACCAGGTGGTTAAGGATATCCTCAGCCAAGCCAACCTCGCCCGTGAACCAAACGCCACCTTAACCACATGGAGGGAGCAGGGATGGCCGCCACGGGATCAGGGGCGCCATGGAATGGCCGCCACGATGTCCCCTGCTTCTGTAGCATGAGGTGGGAGAGGATTGGGGTATGGGCTGTAAGTTTAGGTCCATAGGGAAAAGATGGGGGGCTTTTCTCCTTCTTTTTTTATAAATAAAACTGCTAGTGTTTCCTATTTAGTTTAGATAGTAAATGATTTTTGTCGGAGCTCAAACTTTGCACAAAAATGCTATGCAACATTCTAGGGCTGGACAAAAGTTTTGGAGGCATTTGCAAAGGTTGAGAAGATTTTCCTAATTGAAAAGGCCAATTTAAATTCCTTTGGACCACTTATTGAATTCCTAGGAATTTATTTGTGAGTCAATTTAAGTTGGTTTCAACTTGATAAAGGTCAGGAGAATTTATAGAATATTGTGCACATTTTAGTTTGAACGTTTGACAACTTTTGCCGTTTGACTTGATTTTGAATTTTGAATTCGAACGGGATTGGAGCAACGCGATTTATCAACAGTAATCATGGTGACGTGGCATCATTAGTAGAGGGTCACTATAGCTTAATTATCCGGGCGTAACAATTCTCCTCCACTACAAGAAATCTCGTCCTGAGATTTTAGGGGGAAGAAGGAAACAAAACGGGGTATTCATCATGAAGATGATCCTTGCGTTCCCAAGTGGCTTCTTCTTTAGAAGGATTTGACCACTAGACTTTTAGAAATTTGATAGCTCTCTGACGGGTGCGACGTTCAGCTTGAAGGAGAACGTGGACCGGATGCTCTTTGTTAGTGAGATCATCTTGCAGGGGTTGAGCTTTAGAAGCCTTGTGGTTGTTGCAATAAGACTTGCGACTTAGGGCATCGGCCATGATTAGCCTCGTCAGGGGTATAAGAAATACCGTAGTCATAGTGTGTGATTGTTTCCATACATCGATGCTGAAGGAGATCCAGATCTAGTTGAGTAAACAAATACTTCAGACTTTGATGGTCGATGAAGATCTCGCAACGATTACCGAGAAGGTAATGTCGCCACTACTTCAGTGTAGAAATGACAGCAGCAAGCTCAAGGTCATGAACTGGATAGTTCTTTTGGAAAGACATCCTGGAAGTCACAAGCGACTGGAATGCTTTCAATTCTCACAATAGGAGAAGCGCTTAACACATTCAAGAAAGAAATTTCTGTGTTGGCATTACGAACAAGATGAGCATGGTAGCTTACTACCTCACCTGATGGATGTAGTAGATGGATGGTTTTAGTGGTGCAAATGATAGAAGCGGTATGTGTTTTCAATCATTCCATTCGCGAAATGAGGTCAATATTGGGGAACTTCAGAACAATGGGAAAAACATGGAATTCCAGCACTTCAACTTCAACGGTGACATTGCGACTAACCCTGGGGGTTCGACGTTGGTTCGCGGAATGCAGCTTGGAATTCCGGTCAAGTGATGGCGGATCCAACAGGTAAGGAAACCTATGGCTATCCCACCATAGAGCAGCGAGATCTTTCAGGTAATAAGCGGTGGAGGTGACATAGTTGCAGGGACTACATCAGTAGACTCTAGCTTGAAAGTGATGTCATGGAGCCAGTCATCAGCATCAAGGGGCTAAGTTAAGCTGCGGTAGATGACATGGTTGATGTGCACAAAGTCTTGTAGAGTCACTGGGGTGGGTTGCTGATTCATAATGGGGCGCGGAAACTAAGCCATGACTACTTCCATGAACTCGTGATCAGCTCAACTACTCTATCATTCCGGCCATGTATTCGAGCAGTGGTGGATTGTCGCCACCACAGCCACGATCAGCGGGTCTAACCATCCTGCTTAAATGCAACATGGGGTAGTTTATCAGGGGTGGAGCAAGTGTATGGAGTCATTCATGAGGTAACCAGAACAATGAGTGAAGGCACAATATGTACAAAGCCGTAGTCATTAAATACATACTGGTACATATACGGAACCAATTACACGTTGTTTGCATGAGTTCGAACAAGGGAAACATCCTTGACATACTAGGCGGCACACATGCACGCAATGGAGGGATACATCAACGGGACATAGCAAAGGCTACATCAACGTCGGGGAAAACCTCTGGGGCGAGGGATTTGCACGTGACGACGCAGGGTGTCCTCGACAAGAGGATCCTACGGTTAGTGAATGTTGTGAAGCAGAACTTGGCCCTCAATTCAAGAAAGGCATAACACAATTCTCCGGGTGGATGTGATCACGAGATCCTAATGTTAGATTTAGCAAAGTCACTTAACCCGAATAGAAGAGAGATCAGAGTCTCAGAGTATAGACAAGGAATAAAAGATCCTAATACCACCCAATGGCGATGTGGGCCCGTTAGCCACACAGCCATGTTAGTAAATAAGTTTTTCAAATACTAGACTCAACTTCGGCCAAGGAGTTGAAAAGGGGGATCCTACAGGCAGTCGGCTCTGATACCAACTTGTGACGCCCCCGATTCAATCGTACACTAATCATACATGCAAATGTGTACGATCAAGATCACGGACTCATGGGAAGATATCACAACACAACTCTAAACACAAATAAAAGAATACAAGCTTCGTATTATAAGCCAGGGGCCTCGAGGGCTCGAATACATAAGCTCGATACACAAGCGAGTGAGCAGAAGCAACAATATCTGAATACAGTCATAAGTTAGACAAATTTTGCCTTAAGAAGGCTAGAACAAACATCAACAATCAAAGAGGCAAGGCCTCCTACCTGGGACCTCCTAACTACTCCTGGTCATCGGCGGGCTCCACATAGTAGTAGGCACCCTCTAGGTAGTAGCAGTAGTCGGCGGGGGTGGCATCTGGCTCCTGGGATCCACCATCTGGTTGCAACAACCAGAAAGAAGAAAGAAGGGGGGAAAGGGGAAGCAAAACAACCGTGAATACTCATCCAAAGTACTCGCAAGCATCAGATCTATACTAAGTATGCATTGGTATCAAATGGAAGGGTTGTATCTGTGGACTGAACTGCAGCATGCCAAAATAGAGGGGGAAGGCCTAGCCTATCAAAGACTAGCATCTTTAAGCGGCTCCAAGCATCTTGCAGCATGTAGAAGAGTAAAGAATAGCAGTTTATAATTATCAAACATGTTGTAACATTAGCCCAGAGATCCTTCCTCGACTCCTGCGAGAAAGCAATCTCGGAGCCACATATCCATCACATAACTTAAGTATCCATTTCTAGTTATATAAGATTTGGATATAAGTCTGAACGTCCATTACTGTGGACACGGTATTCGAATATATAACTTCCCTGCAGGGGTGCACCACGTTACCCAACACGCTCGATCACTCTGGCCGGACACACCTTTCTGGGGTCAATGCTTGGCCTTGGAAGATAAACACGTTGCAGCCCTACCTAGGCCCAGCAGAGAGGTCCCCGCTGGTCTACATCCTAAGCACTCCGGGGTCTTGGGCCCATCGCCCACAACACTCTGGGTCGTTGTGTGCAGGGTGGATACCAGCACCACCTCGGATGGACAACATGATCCGACCGTGCCACAATGCTGAACTGGACGTCTGACAAAGCTTCGGCTGATACCGCGACGTCGAGGCCCATAACTATTCTCGCGTGGTGGTTAGTGCGTAAAGGCCAAAGGCCAACTCAGAACAAATACCCAAACCTGTTAGTGCATTATTAAAAGAATGATGGCTGTCGGGACAAGTCCGGAGCTATCACCCCCTCCCGGGTGATACCGCTAAACAGCCAGCCGCCACCGTCATATCGCACGGGTGTTCTCTGGGCCCGCCCGGCTTCCACAATGGTCTCAAGTGAAGTCAAGGTAACTGTGTGTCCAGACATCAAGGGGAAAACCCGAGGAATCACCCCCGGTGGATTCCACTCGATGTAATCATCAAGGTGAACGTAAGAGGAACCACCCTCGAGGTTCACACTTGAGGTCTTACACGATAGAGCCGTATCGGGAATGGTGAAGGAGGAATCACCCTCGATAACCACGACCGAATAGCTACACTACAGAGATCTCATCAGGAGTGATGTATGAGGTTCCACCCTCGGCACTCGATGGTAACTCTGCAGAGTAGAGCAACAAAAAGGGGCGTGATGTGATGTGAGGTGTCTGGCTCTGGTCCTCGATCATGTTGATCGAGTCATCGATGATGAAATAGGGGCAACAAGGACAAGGTGGGGGGGGGGGTCACTGATGGATCACTAGCCAACCTATACTAAGCAGTTTAGGATAAGCAGGTAGGTAACAATAGCAGGTACAAAAACAGGCTATGCATCAGAATAGGAGCAAACAATAACAGTAGCTGTTGAGGATATAACTACTGAGTGTAAACCGCCCAAGAGGGGCCAGTTCACGCTCAACTATACTGAAGCCCATGAAGATAAGAAGATGGCGCTTTACTGAAAGCTAGAGGCCCAAAGCCCAGAGGCGGATTAGGGCCCATAGTGGTAAACTGTCATAGTTGTATAACTTGTATTGTAAGATAGGGAAAGGGAGAGACCGAGCCGAACACTTGTATGAGTCGGCCTTGGGACGCTGTAAACCGGCCGGGTGTCAACCTGTGTATATATAGGGACGACCCGACGGCGGTTCAGGAACAACAGACAACAACTCGAGACCCAGGCAAAGTGTATTTGCTCCCTGGTCATCGAAACCCCAATAATTCCATCATAACTAGACGTAGGCTTTTACCTTCATCGAAGGGGCCGAACTAGTATAAAACTCTCGTGTCCCTTGTCCGGTTTAACCTCTTCAGGCTAATCTCGTCGCGATGGCTCCACGACTAAGTCCTTCCGCTAGGACATCTGACGTGATATTTCCACGACAGTTGGCGCCCACCATGGGGCTATCGGACGATGGTTTCGAGTTCTTGAAGGGCAGCTTTGAAGGACTCAAGGGGTACGTGGTTGGCCGGATGACCAAGAGTCGTTGCGGCAAGCTCTACATCAATGACGCAGGATGGGGCCCCAAGGCCGGCTCAATTGAGTACGGGTACCGGGTCCCCTTTGGTGGAATTCACGTTTTTATTGGCAAGATCGGCGAACCGGGCCCTGAGCCGGACATCTCCACCGACCTCGTCGAGACGGCTCAGCGTGTAAGTCCTGCTCGGGTTCAGCCTGCCATGAAGCGTGCGTTCGTAGGATTCATCCATGGTGCGGAATCTGAACCGGTGTCCGATGGTGAGACAGCCGTCTACTCAGATGGTGAATTGTCCACTGGCGAAACCGAGTCGCTATAGCAACTGCAGGATGGCCGATTTGAGGGATACTCTGATGGCGACAGTATTCCGGGTCCCCTTGAACCGCCAAACCGAGTTGCGATCTTCATGGTCGGTACGCAACCCACCGTGCAATCTTCATCTATAGCAGCAATGGTCTCCGGATCGGCAGCCGCGGCAGGAGGCCCGGTGCGCCGGCCAGCTCAAGTTCTGGCCGGTTTACTGGACGCCTTGACGACATTGTTGACTACAGTGGTGACTCCGGAGACCCAAGATCAGCATAATGCGGATGTTACAAAGCTAAAGGATCAGATAGCTCAGGCCAAAGCGGACTTGGCGGCTAAGGAGGCCAGGATGGATGAAGAGCGGGCCGCTTTAGATGCCAATCACAACAGATCCAGGCGCAGAATTACCGGCTTATGTTGGAACAGAACGCATCAAACAACGTCATGAGAAGGAAGTACCGATCTCGACTATCACAAATTTACGAAGGTCTGAATCTCTTCGGTACACCAGGAGCTGGGCCTAGCAATCCGGCAGGAATAAATCGGACTGAGGCACCGGGGGCGGCACCGGATCAGCCACGGGCGATGGACCCGCCTCGACGAATGGACCACCCGCCGCAATATGTAGCAACACCACCGGGTCACTTTTCTAGCCCTTTGGATAATATGATTGCAGCAGCATCACGTTTGGTGGCTATTCCGATGGAGGGTGATTCCTTAGCAGCGATTGAGACTCGACGAGCCAGGGATCTTCTTCAAATCGCCGTGGTACAGCAACATGCTTATTCCTACAGCCGAGACAGGATACATTCAACCCCTCGTCCGAGCAAGAGTTATAGCAGGCACATAGACAAACCGGCCGTGTCAAGCAATGCACGGCGTCGTAATGCCCCTCGAGGGCCTAATCCTACGAACGGCGGTTTGAATGCTCAGGATGTGGTGGATAATGGCAGGGCGCGAAGGGAGGCCGCATTGGCAGCATAGCACACGGGTCATCATCAACCCGCCCTGGTTCAGCCAGAGGCGTCAGCGGAACGAGGGACTGGGCTTGCCTTCAGCTCTTGGGGAGTGCCGTGTCTTATCCCGGCTCTCCGTAATGTGCGATTGCCCAAAGGTTTCAAAGGGCCACGCAAGGTGCCTAACTATACTGCTGACCAGCCCCCCGAGGCGTGGGTGGAAAGTTATGAGATGGCAATGGAGATGCTAGATGTGGATGAAGCGGCGTGTGCAAAATACTTCACCATGATGCTAGAAGGGACAACCCGCACCTGGTTGAAGAGCCTGCCTGCTAACTCCATCAATTCATGGGATGAGTTGAAGGCCAAGTTCATAGCAAACTTCAAAGATACATGCAAGCAACCTATGTCCATTGTAGATCTGGCAGCTTGTGTCCAAGGAGAGAACGAATCAACAACCCATTGGGTGCGCCGGGTTTCAGAAATTTTGCATTCATCCGGCCGTATCAATCCGGATACAGCAATTGTGACGTTGGAGGGCAATTGCCGGTTTAAATCATTAAAGATGAAGTTGGGACGACTCAAGCATCACTGCAATGATATGGGAACACTCATGGCGGCTCTGGTTAAGTATGCTGATTCCGATAATACTAAAGACCCGGATTCTGATGAAGAGAAACATGAGAAGGGAAAGAAGAATGCCGGTTCAAAGGGACAGCATAACCAGGCGGGTCACGGAAATAATGGTAAGCGTAAAGCGGAAAATTCCGATTTTGTGGCTAACACCAGTATGCAGGGTAATATGCAGCGCCATAAGGGTAAACCGCCCCAGCGCGGTGGAGGAATGAATCTAGAACGCCTGTTAAACCAGCCTTGCCCAAAGCACGGGACAAAGGAGGCTCCGGCCATGCACCTTTGGAAGGATTGCCACATCATGAGGGAATTCAAAAACTCTGATCTTTTCCGGGATGATCAGGGTCCATCTGGTGGTTCCGGTCCAGGGTTCCATGGGCCGGGTTACGGTGGTGGTGGTTCAAACTCAGGGTTTCAGAATAATCAGGGCAATCAGAATAACCAAGGTGGTAACCATCAACAGGGTAATCAGGGGAATCAGCAGCAGTCGGGTTATCAGAGCAACCCAAAGCAGTTAAATGGTGGACAGTATCATGTTTTCACTACTAGCTTGTGCAAGCGCGATCAGAAACCCCATAAAAGGGCAGTGAACTCTGTTGAACCGGCAGTGCCCCGTTATCTACGCTGGTCTAAGCAGCCTATTGTGTGGAGCAAGGAGGATCATCCTCCCCGGGTTGACAATCCGGGTCACCTAGCTTTGGTGGTTGCACCACAGGTGGGAGGTTATAAGTTTACCAAGGTACTCATGGACGGAGGGAGCAGTATCAATATTTTGTACTATGAAACCTTCCGGCGTATGGGGTTGACAGATAAGAATCTTAGACCGTCAAACACCGTTTTTCACGGAGTGGTGCCTGTTAAATCAGCTTACCCAGTTGGTAAGATAGCTCTGGAGGTGGTTTTTGGAAATGATCATGATTCTAGGTACGAGACGCTGACTTTTGAAGTGGTCAAGATCAGAAGCCCGTACCATGCTTTATTTGGGCGGCCGATTTATGCTAAATTCATGGCGAGGCCATGTTATGTTTATCTGCAACTCAAGATGCTGGGTCAAAAAGGGACCATCACGGTTCATGTTAGCCGTAAGATCGCTCTGGAGTGTGAGGAAGGTGATGCGGCATATGCTGAATCAGTTTGTGCCACAGAAGAGTTGAAGTTTTATAAGGACAATGTTGATCCGGCGGATATGACTCCTCTAAAGAAGCCCACCACAGAGCATGACCTGACCCTAAAGTTCAAACCGGCTGATGAGACTAAACTTATTGACTTCATTCCTGGCGATTCATCCAAACAGTTTAGTATCAGCACAAATCTGGATCCGAAATAGGAAAGCGCGCTCATCGAGTTCATCCGTGAGAATCGGGACATTTTTAGATGGAAGCCTTCCGACATGCCAGGTGTACCGAGGGAACTCGCTGAGCACACTCTCAATATTGATCCTAAGTTTAAACCGGTAAAGCAGTTTCTGCGCCGCTTCAACGAGGAACGTCGCAAGGCCATTGGAGAAGAAGTAGCCCGACTGTTGGCTGCTGGGTTTATCATTGAAGTTTTTCATCCGGAGTGGTTAGCTAATCTGGTGCTGGTACTTAAGAAAAACGGCACTTGGCGTATGTGTGTGGATTACACAGATTTGAACAAGGCTTGCCCAGCAGACCCTTTTGCTCTCCCGCGTATTGATCAGATCATTGATGCTACGGTGGGTTGTGAGCGGTTAAGTTTTTTAGATGCTTATTCTGGTTATCATCAGATCAAAATGGCAGTTAAGGACCAGGAGAAAACAGCCTTTATTACTCCCTTTGGAGCCTTCTGCTATGTGTCTATGCCCTTTGGGCTCAAGAGTGCCCAGGCAACTTATCAGCGCTGTGTGCAGAATTGTCTTCAGACTCAGATTGGGCGCAATGTTCATGCTTATGTGGATGACATTGTGGTCAAATCCAGGAAGAAGGAAACATTCATAGATGACCTCAAGGAGACCTTTAACAATCATCGGGTTTATAAAATGATGCTCAATCCGGACAAGTGTGTTTTTGTTGTTCCGGCAGGCAAGCTCTTAGGCTTTCTGGTATCTAACAGAGGCATTGAGGCTAATCGGGAAAAGATCAAAGCAACTACATCTTTGGCTAAACCGGCATGTATCAATGATGTTCAGCGATTGGCGTGTTGTATTGTGGCTTTGAGCCGGTTTATCAGCAGGTTGGGAGAAAAGGCGATCCCTTTGTACTAGATGTTGAAGAAGATAGACAGTTTTGTCTGGAGCGATGCTGCTGATGCGGCGTTTGAAGACTTGAAGAAGCAGTTGGCTGAACCACCAGTTCTTGCCGCTCCAGTTGATAAGGAGCCACTGCTGTTATATGTGGCTGCTAATGCCCGGGCTGTCAGTGTCGCCATTATGGTAGAGCGCAAGGAGGCTAGGAAGGAATACCCGGTTCAAAGGCCGATTTATTATATCAGCGAAGTGCTCATTGAGTCGAAGCAAAGATATTCGCATTGGCAGAAGCTGGTGTATGGGGTTTTTATGGCAAGCCGGAAGCTTAAACAGTACTTTCAAGGTCATCCCATCACGGTGGTCAGTTCTGCTCCTTTGGGGGATATAATCCAGAACAGGGAGGCAACTAGCCGGGTTGCTAAGTGGGCTATTGAGCTTGGACCACACGGTTTGAAGTACATACCTCGGACAACAGTTAAGTCCCAGGCCCTTGTGGATTTTATCAATGATTGGACGGAGTTGCAGATACTGGAGGACAAACCGGACAGTACATACTGGACTATTCACTTTGATGGGTCCAGGCAATTAGAGGGCTCGGGGGCTGGAGTTGTCCTTACTTCCCCTCGAGGTGATAAAATTCATTATGTTCTTCGCTTAATGTTCCCTTGTACTAACAATGCAGCTGAGTATGAAGCTTTACTCCATGGTCTTCGAGTGGCTAAGGAGATGAACTTAAGCCGCGTACGAAGTTTTGGAGATTCAGACCTGGTAGCCCAGCACGTTTCAGGTACTTGGGATTCAAAGGACCCACTCATGGCGGCTTACAGACGAGAGATGGACATTGTGGCTGGTCACTTTAAGGGATATCAAGTGGAGCACATTGATCGGCGCAAAAACGAGGCATCTGATGCTTTAAGCCGGCTAGGATCTCAGCATAAATCGGTGCCGCCCAATACCTTTTTGGATGTCTTGCATAACCCGTCTGTTCAGCTGCCTACGGAGGAGGACCTCGCCATTCCTGATCCGGAGGCACAATTGGTGGCCGCATTACATATCATTCCGGATTGGACGGTTCCATACTTGGCGTATATGAACCGGGGCGAGTTACCAGAAGATGAAGTTCTGGCCAGACAGATAGTCCGGCGATCCAAGTCCATGGTTATTCACAATGGCGAGTTACACCACCGTAGTGTTTCAGGCGTGTTCCAATGTTGTGTTTCTCCTGAGGAGGGCCAAGACATCTTGCATGAAATCCATGAAGGCGATTGTGGTCACCATGCCAGTTCAAAATCCCTGGTTGCTAAAGCTTTTCGTCATGGTTTTTACTGGTTGATGGCTCATGCCGATGCTAAGGACCTGGTGAAATGGTGTGATGCTTGTCAGAAGTTTTCACGACGAGCTCATGTTCCGGCTCAAGAGCTACGGATGATTCCAATAACTTGGCCGTTTGCCACTTGGGGGCTTGACATGGTAGGGCCTTTCAAGCGATCCAAAGATAAGAAGACCCACCTGTTGGTGGCGGTTGACAAGTTCACTAAATGGGTTGAAGCGAAGCCAGTAAGCAAGTGTGACGCGGCCACGGCGGTTTAGTTCATCAAAACGGTGATCTTCTGTTTCGGCTTTCCACATAGCATTATCACAGATAATGGCACGAACCTCTCCAAGGGCGAGATGGAGGACTTTTGTCAACGAGAGCACATCCGGCTTGATGTGGCGTCCGTGGCTCACCCCAATCTAATGGTCAAGCTGAGCGAGCTAATCAGGAAATTTTGAAGGGTATAAGACCCTGACTTATGGTTTTTGAAGCGGACGCCGGGTTGCTGGGTGGAAGAACTACCATCTGTGTTATGGAGCATAAAAATCACCCCAAACCGGTCTACATGTTATACGCCTTTCTTCATGGTTTACGGAGCAGAGGCATTACTCCCCAGTGATATTCGTCATGACTCGCCTCGGGTTGCTAATTATATTGAAGCGGACAATGAGCAAGCACGTCAGGAAGCACTGGACCTGTTGGATGAAAAACGGGACATGGCATTGGCTCGTTCGGCGGTTTATCAGCAAGACCTGCGGCGTTATCACAGCCGCCGGGTTAGGACAAGAACTTTTCAAGAAGGTGACTTAGTGCTCCGGCTCATCCAGGATCAGACCGATATGCACAAGTTATCCCCACCTTGGGAAGGACCCTTTGTGGTCAGCAAGAATCTGCACAACGGATCATACTACCTCATCGACGTTCGCGAGCACAAAGACTCAAGCAACTCGGAGGAGGAGACCCGTCGGCCGTGGAATATCGCTCTTCTACGGCCTTACTACGCCTGAGCCATAGGCTCTCACTATGTACATAATATGACAATGTATATATTATGCTCAATATAATAAACCGGCATCCTTGCTACAAGCAGGGCCTCCGCCATTTTCCCATATTTCCTGGTTACAAGGGGGCTTCTACTTCCAAAGCGATGACCCGTTTTGTCCATTAAACCGGCTATCATGCCATTATACGACTTGGGAGCTTCACACCCAAGGGGCCAAAGAGAGTTCTGTCGCTACAAGCACGACTCAAACATGGGCACCCATTGAGCACAACTCACAAAGTTACTTGGGGGCTCTTTGTGTAAATTAACAAAGATTTTGAAAGGACCCTTGTAATTGGTTATCGACCCACGGCTTGGAAGCCTGGTGCATTCACCTAAAACCCCGGGTTAACCTGCCTTCATCAAGTAAGCCACTCCTATCCAGGTAATCCTGGCACGACCCGCCGAACGTTTGACAAGTTACTCTCATTGAGACCCTGAACTTGTCAAAGTTAAAACAACGATTGGTTAGTTGGAGGCCCATCTTAAAAGGCTTTGTCAAATAGTTTAACTCAGTGGCCTGGCAGCCCACGAAAAGCCTCGAATTTGGGCATGACAGCCCTCGAAAAGCCTCGACTACAAGTTTTATTTGTTTTCGCTTTTACAAAGTTTTATCTTCATTGATCAACTTTTAAACCGACGTCTCTCGACCCGGCCAGATTATATGTCTTCCTATCAAACCAGCGTTTCTTAACCCGGTGTGGCTTACAGATATCAGCTGTTAAGCATATAATCAAGGGTGAACCGGCATCTTTTAATCCGGTCTGGCATTTGACTATACGTTGCCAGAATGATCATCCGGTGTTTATCAATACCCGGTATGACTTATTACGCAGCAACATAATATGGTGGGTACCTTCCAACACACAGTTTGGGTTTTCACCCTTACTAAACGAGTTGGTGAACCAACAACAGTGATTTAATATCATAGGTATGATATGATTCATATTTCAGTACTTTATAACCTTGGTTATGAGGATTCTGTTTCTGTATTGGGTATCATAACCCGTCCGGCGGTAAATCGCCAGGACATGTTTAAGTGTTTAACATGCAGAAAGCAGGACTATGCAGAATACTAAGACAAATAAAGCATAGCAATATCATGCTGGATTAAAATATCAAGTAGCATTGCACAATGGCAGCAGCTCAAAGTATGACAACTAGCCTGTTACAAGGCGCTTTCAGGCCCAAAATAAGTGATTGTTCTTTACACAACACAATCGGTGAATATCAACCCAGTTGTCGGATTAAGACTCATCACCGGGTTGACGAGAGGTGGATGGATCTTCTGGCGTCGGTTCAACCTCCTCCTCCCCATCTAGTGGCTGGAAGTCAACGGTGGTCCAGTCAATCCGGGTTAAAGCTCGAAAGACAGCCTCTTCACTTATAAGTTCGGACGGTTCAACGTCAGGGGCATAAGTGTGCTTACGGATTGGTGGATAAGGTTTTGCGCTTGTTTCACAGCAGTGTCAATCTGTTGGTTGCTGGCATCGCAGAAGGACCGATGTACAGTCAAGTTAGCCTCTTCTGCCAATTAACTTGCCAGCGGATGCATCTCCTTTGTCAGGGCTTGAAGGGCTTCATTATCAAATTCTGACCCGTTTTCTTGTTCATCGGGGTAGCCCTTGGCAATATCAACTGGATCCAGATCAGCTATCCATGCTTTGGCCCGAGTCAGTGCCAACAAAGCGCCAGTCCTGGTAGCAGATTGCTTCATTTCTTCTATCTGTGCCGGTGTCATCGACAATTTGGCTAGTGTCTCCTTGATCAATGTTGGTGCTGGTTTGTTGTATGAGACTGCACAAATAACTTGTTGGGCACCGGTATACAGTTGCTCTATCAACGTATATGCTGCCTTCAGCTTCATCCGCATGTCAGCACCCAGATGAGCAACACGGCTACCTGAAACGGTTTAAGAATTCACTGTTAAAACTGGATATTTTAGAGATGGATAATCAAGCTCTGTACACAAGGTACTTACCAAATATTGCAGATGTCATGGCATTTACTTGCTGTCTGAACCCAGTTAGCTCTTCTGCCACCGGTTTAAGAGCTGCCTCGGCGTCTTCAGCCCGTTTCAACAAAGCAGCTTTTTCAGTGTCCTAGTTGACACGTTCAGTCTTGACATCATCCTTTAGTTGTTCCATGGCTGTTAAAGCGCCTTTTAGCTCCTCTTTAGCCTTGGAGGTCTCTGCTTGCTGAGACATAATATTCTCTTAAAGATCAGAAATTTGGCATGCTTGGTTGGTTATATCAGCCTGCAACAGTCAGATGATGAAGATGTTAATATTTTTCTCAAAAGTCCCAAGCATATTGTAACACCCCGGGTTCGATGCGCCAGGTGTCCGCCAGTTATTCGCTGTCGTTGCCATGTCATTTGCTTGCGTGTTGTATTTTGCCATGTCATCATTCGCATTGTGTCATCATGTGCAGTGCATTGCATCGCATTCGTGTTCGTCTCATGCATCCGAGCCTTTTCCCCATTGTCCGTTTTGCGATCCGGCACTCCTATGCCCTCCGGCGTTCCCCTTTTGTCTCTCGTTGTGAGCGGGTGTTAAACGTTCTCGGAATGGACCGAGTCTTGACAAGTGGCCTTGGTATACCACCGGTAGACCGCCTGTTAAGTTTCGTGCCATTTGGAGGTCGTTTGATACTCCAACGGTTAACCGGGTAACCGTAAAGCCCTCTTTTGTTGCAGCCCAACACCCCTTCCAAACTGGCCCAAAACCCATCCAAACCCCCTCCATGCTCTCGGTCGTTCGATCACGATTGTGTGGGCGAAAACCGCTCCTCATTTGGACTCTCCTAGCTACCAGAAACTATAGATAAGCCTCCCCCTCCGAAAACCCGGGTCCAAACCCTAGCCATTTTCCTCCCCGCACCACTGGACGCTTTCTCCTCCCACCGGACATGTCCGGCCCCGCCCCCGCGGCGAATCCGGGCGTGACACGTGTCCCCGCCGGCCTCCTCTCTCTCCCCGCGCCGCCGCGGCCCGCCCGGCCCACGGGAGGCCCGTCCCGGGCCGTGACCAGGCCCGAGCGCGCCCGTGCCCCGCACGCCTCCCTGCCCTCCGGTCCCCGCCACCGGCGAGCGCCCCGTCGCTGCGCCTGGTGCTCCCCGCCACCCGGCCGGCCTCCGCCGCCCTCGCCGGGACTCTCCGCCGCCGCCCCTCGGCTCCCGCACCCGCAGGCGCCCGAGCTCCCCGGCCCCGCGCGTCGCTCCTCGTCGCCCGGCGTCCCGCGCGCCCGAGCCGCCCTTCGCCGGTGCCGGCCGCCGCCGCCGCTCGCCCGTCGCCCCCGCGCCTCCTCTCCGTCGCCCCCGGCCAGATCCGGCCATGGGAGGGCCTGATCCAACCGCCCCGCGCCTCCCCGGCCTCTTCCTCCTCGTCTCCGGCGACGAACTCCGGGGATCCTCGAAATCCGTGCAGCCCTAGGTTGACCCCCGAAATTCCTCCAAGTCCCCGTAATTTTTTGACATTATCATGCCATGTTCATCGCATCATATCTCTGCATCCATAGCTCCGTTTTGTGCGTGTAATATGTCAAATTGTTCGTCTCAACGAGTACTTCATTTCATTCCATTGCATCATGTTCATTTGAGCTCATCTTGATGCCTGAATCATCGTTGCAAGAGTGCTTCATAATGTTGTCTGCTGTCTGTTAACAGAACTTGCTCATTTGTCATTTTTGCCATGATTGATGTGTGCATCCTATGAGGTTGATGTCTACATGTGTTTTGATCTATGCCATGTCTTCTTTATAGAGGTGCTTACCATGTATTTTTGTGATCAATGTGGTGACTAGCACAAGCATGCAAACTAGGCATCGTGATATTGCTGATTTCAGTCCCTGTTATGCTGTTATTTTGATGCCATGTAAACTTGATGCTACAGAGAGATCCATGCATATTTTGAGATACTTCAGTAAGGGTGTTTTGAACATGTGGTTATTGTCTATCCATTGATGCCCCTGGTTGCAATTATGGAGTAGTCTAGCATGTCATTTTCGTGCTCTACTTTTGCTTCAAAATGTTTCCTGGCAGATTGTTTACATGTTATTCAATTTTGCCAAGGCTGTTGTAGTTGATCCTTGCATGCTATGAACTTGTTCTTGCCTTGGTTTGTTTCACAAACATGTCTTCTTGCTTATGCTATGCTTATCTTGTCATGCAATGACTTGTGGTGAGTGAATCAAGCTTGTTAAGTAGGGTACTTGCTGTTGCTGTTTTGCTAGGCTGAATCTGTTATTTCGTGATGCTATGTAAACCTGCTGCTACTAGTCATTCTATGCATAATCTGGAGATGTTCACTAAGGGTGTTTTGTTATACATGTTATGCTCTATCCATCCATGCCCCTGGTTGCAATTATAGCCTGTTGTAGCTTGTTGTAATCTTGCTCCAAAGTAGCTAAATAATGTTGCTGTCAGCCTGTTAACATTAAGTTCAGTTGTTGCCATGATTGTTGCTAGTGATACATGCACCCTATGAACTTGCTCTTGCCATGCTTAGCTTCATAAACATGCCTTCTTACTGTTGGTTGCCTTGTCATGCCATTTAATGCTCTGTGGTGAGTGGTACAATCTCATCTACATGCCTACTTATCGTTGTTCCTGCCATGTTTGAATCTGTAATATAACTTGCTATGTTTACATGGGTGCCATCATATTTTCTGATCCTTTTTGGCTCATGGTCAGTAAGGGACTGTTGTTCTATGCATTTAGTAGTATCATGCCATGCCTTTGTTTGCCATTATAAGTTCCTGTAACATGTTTGATAGCTCTAAACATTGCAACCTGATGTTATTTTCTGCAAAGTCTGAACTGTTATTATTTGCAATCTTGCCATGTGTGTTTGAGCATGTTCTAGTGATTTCTGGAGTTAGCTCAGTGTTCATGTTTTGTTATGCTTTACCTGTACATCATGTCCATGCCTTTTTTATCATGTTGAGATGCTGTAGCATATTGTTTTGATGCTTGCAAGATGCCTAGTTGCTGTTTTGGGCAGATTGTTGCTATAACTTGTATAGTGTGTGTGTGTTGAACCGTCGCTCCGTTTTGAGTGTGCTCTATATGAAACTTGCTTAGAATTGCATGTAGTTTCATATTATCATGTTGCATCCTTGTTTCGAGGTGTTTGCTTGATGTTTGTATGCATTTTGCATCAATGCCATGTTTATCTTGTTTTGCTCATATCTTCTAGGCCGTAGCTCCGAACTAAATGAACTTTATATGTAACTTGACTAGAATCTCGTGTAGATCATCTTGGTGCATCTTAACTTGTTGTTTAACAACTTGAACATAAGGTTTATTCAGATCTGGACCATCTTCAAAATTTGCATATGAGGACTTACCGGATTAGTTCTATGTTGTTCCCGGCCTCATTTAGACTTGCCTTGATGTGTTGCTCTTGTTTGCATCATCTCTTGCCATGAGTAACCTCATCTATTTGTCATGCATCATGCTTGTTGTGCATCATGTCATGTTCATGTGTGGTGTGTTTACCATGTTGTGTGCTTCTTCTTATTAGTTCCTGTTTCGTTGCGATCGTGAGGATTCGTTTGTCTACGCTTGGTTCGGCTTCATTCGTTCGTCTTCTTCATGGACTCGTTCTTCTTCCTTGCGGGATTTCAGGCAAGATGACCGCTACCCTGGATCTCACTACTATCATTGCTATGCTAGTTGCTTCGTTCTATCGCTATGCTGCATTACCTATCTGTTGCTCATCAAGCCTCCCATATTGCCATGAACCTCTAACCTTTGACACCTTTCCTATGCAAACCATTGCTTGGCTATGTTACCGCTTTGCTCAGCCCCTCTTATAGCGTTGCTAGTTGCAGGTGAAGTTGAAGATTGCTCCATGGCGGACAGGATTTTGTTGGGATATCACAATATCTCTTATATTATTAATGCATCTATATACTTGGTAAAGGGTGGAAGACTCGGCCTTATGCCTGGTGTTTTGTTCCACTCTTGCCACCCTAGTTTCCGTCATACCAGTGTTATGTTCCCGGATTTTGCGTTCCTTACGCGGTTGGGTGATTTATGTGAAGGAAATATGCCCTAGAGGCAATAATAAAGTTATTATTTATTTCCTTATAATCATGATAAATGTTTATTATTCATGCTAGAATTGTATTTACTGGAAACATAATACATGTGTGAATACATAGACAAACAGAGTGTCACTAGTATGCCTCTACTTGACTAGCTCGTTAATCAAAGATGGTTATGTTTCCTAACCATGAACAATGAGTTGTTATTTGATTAACGAGGTCACATCATTAGTAGAATGATCTAATTGACATGACCCATTCCATTAGCTTAGCACCCGATCGTTTAGTATGTTGCTATTGCTTTCTTCATGACTTATACATGTTCCTATGACTATGAGATTATGCAACTCCCGTTTACCGGAGGAACACTTTGGGTACTACCAAACGTCACAACGTAACTGGGTGATTATAAAGGAGTACTACAGGTGTCTCCAATGGTCGATGTTGGGTTGGCATATTTCGAGATTAGGATTTGTCACTCCGATTGTCGGAGAGGTATCTCTGGGCCCTCTCGGTAATACACATCACATAAGCCTTGCAAGCATTACAACTAATATGTTAGTTGTGAGATGATGTATCATGGAACGAGTAAAGAGACTTGCTGGTAACGAGATTGAACTAGGTATTGGATACCGACGATCGAATCTCGGGCAAGTAGCATACCGATGACAAAGGGAACAACGTATGTTGTTATGCGGTCTGACCGATAAAGATCTTCGTAGAATATGTAGGAGCCAATATGGGCATCCAGGTCCCGCTATTGGTTATTGACCGGAGACGTGTCTCGGTCATGTCTACATTGTTCTCGAACCCGTAGGGTCCGCACGCTTAAGGTTACGATGACAGTTATATTATGAGTTTATGCATTTTGATGTACCGAAGGTTGTTCGGAGTCCCGGATGTGATCACGGACATGACGAGGAGTCTCTAAATGGTCGAGACATAAAGATTGATATATTGGAAGCCTATGTTTGGACATCGGAAGTGTTCCGGGTGAAATCGGGATTTTACCGGGTTACCGGGAGGTTACCGGAACCCCCCGGGAGCCATATGGGCCTTCATGGGCCTTAGTGGAAAGGAGAAAGGGGCAGCCCAAGGGGGCTGCGCGCCTCCCCCCTTCCCCTAGTCCTATTAGGACTAGGAGAGGTGGCCGGCCACCCCTCTCCCTCTTTCCCCCTTGGGAATCCTAGTTGGAATAGGATTGGGGGGGGGGGGAGTCCTACTCCCGGTAGGAGTAGGACTCCTCCTGCGCCTCTCTCTCTTGGCCGGCGCCCCCTCCCCCCTTGGTTCCTTTATATACTGAGGTAGAGGCACCCCAAAGACACACAAGTTGACACAAGTTGATCCACGTGATCTATTCCTTAGCCGTGTGCGGTGCCCCCTGCCACCATATTCCTCGATAATACTGTAGCGGAGTTTAGGTGAAGCCCTGCTGCTGTAGTTCATCAAGATCGTCACCACGCCATCGTGCTGACGAAACTCTTCCCCGACACTTTGCTGGATCGGATTCCGGGGATCGTCATCGAGCTGAACGTGTGCTCGAACTCGGAGGTGCCGTAGTTTCGGTGCTTGATCGGTTGGATCGAGAAGACGTACGACTACTTCCTCTACGTCGTGTCATCGCTTCCGCAGTCGGTCTGCGTTGGGTACGTAGACAATACTCTCCCCTCATTGCTATGCATCACATGATCTTGCGTGTGCGTAGGAAATTTTTTGAAATTACTACGAAACCCAACAGTGGCATCCGAGCCTAGGTTATTGATGTTGATGTTATATGCACGAGTAGAACACAAGTGAGTTGTGGACGATACAAGTCATACTACCTACCAGCATGTCATACTTTGGTTCGGCGGTATTGTTGGACGAGACGACCCAGACCAACCTTACGCGTACGCTTATGCGAGACCGGTTCCCTCGACGTGCTTTGCACAGAGATGGCTTGCGGGCGACTGTCTCTCCAACTTTAGTTGAACCAAGTATGGCTACGCCCGGTCCTTGCGAAGGTTAAAACGGAGTCTATTTGACAAACTATCGTTGTGGTTTTGATGCGTAGGTGAGATTGGTTCTTACTTAAGCCCATAGCAGCCACGTAAAACATGCAACAACAAAGTAGAGGACGTCTAACTTGTTTTTGCAGGGCATGTTGTGATGTGATATGGTCAAGGCATGATGCTGAATTTTATTGTATGAGATGATCATGTTTTGTAACCAAGTTATCGGCAACTGGCAGGAGCCATATGGTTGTCGCTTTATTGTATGCAATGCAATCGCGATGTAATGCTTTACTTTATTACTAAACGGTAGTGATAGTCGTGAAAGCATAAGATTGGCAAGATGACAACGATGCTACGATGGAGATCAAGGTGTCGCGCCGGTGACGATGGTGATCATGACGGTGCTTCGGAGATGGAGATCACAAGCACAAGATGATGATGGCCATATCATATCACTTATATTGATTGCATGTGATGTTTATCTTTTTATGCATCTTATCTTGCTTTGATTGACGGTAGCATTATAAGATGATCTCTCACTAAATTATCAAGAAGTGTTCTCCCTGAGTATGCACCGTTGCCAAAGTTCGTCGTGCCCAGACACCACGTGATGATCGGGTGTGATAAGCTCTACGTCCATCTACAACGGGTGCAAGCCAGTTTTTGCACACGCAGAATACTCAGGTTAAACTTGACGAGCCTAGCATATGCAGATATGGCCTCGGAACACGGAGACTGAAAGGTCGAGCGTGAATCATATAGTAGATATGATCAACATAAACGATGTTCACCATTGAAAACTACTCCATCTCACGTGATGATCGGTCATGGTTTAGTTGATTTGGATCACGCGATCACTTAGAGGATTAGAGGGATGTCTATCTAAGTGGGAGTTCTTAAGTAATATGATTAATTGAACTCAAATTTATCATGAACTTAGTCCTGGTAGTATTTTGCAAATTATGTTGTAGATCAATAGCTCGCGTTTTTGCTTTCATATGTTTATTTTGATATTTTCCTAGAGAAAAATTGTGTTGAAAAATGTTAGTAGCAATGATGCGGATTGGATCCGTGATCTGAGGTTTATCCTCATTGCTGCACAGAAAAATTATGTCCTTAATGCACCGCTAGGTGACAGACCTATTGCAGGAGCAGATGCAGACGTTATGAACGTTTGGCTAGCTCAATATGATGACTACTTGATAGTTTTGTGCACCATGCTTTATGGCTTAGAATCGGGACTTCAAAGACGTTTTGAACGTCATGGACCATATGAGATGTTCCTGGAGTTGAAGTTAATATTTCAAGCAAATACCCGAGTTGAGAGATATGAAGTCTCCAACAAGTTCTATAGCTAAAAGATGGAGGAGAATCGCTCAACTAGTGAGCATGTACTTAGATTGTCTGGGTACTTCAATCACTTGAATCAAGTGGGAGATAATCTTCCAGATAAGATAGTGATTGACAGAATTCTCTAGTCACCACCACCAAGTTAGTAGAACTTCGTGATGAACTATAATGCAAGGGATGACGTAAACAATTCCCGAGCTCTTCGTGATGCTAAAATCGACGAAGGTAGAAATCAAGAAAAACATCAAGTGTTGATGGTAGACAAAGACCACTAGTTTCAAGAAAAGGGCAAAGGGAAGAAGGGGAACTTCAAGAAGAACGGCAAGCGAGTTGCTGCTCAAGTGAAGAAGCCCAAGTCTGGTCCTAAGCCTGAGACTAAGTGCTTCTACTACAAAGGGATTGGTCACTGGAAGCGGAACTACCCCAAGTGATTGGCGGATAAGAAGGATGGCAAAGTGAACATAAGTATATTTGATATACATGTTATTGATGTGTACTTTACTAGTGTTTATAGCAAACCCCTTAGTATTAGGTACTAGTTCAGTTACTAAGATTAGTAACTCGAAATGGGAGTTGCAGAATAAACAAAGACTAGTTGAAGGGGAAGTGACGATGAGTGTTGGAAGTAGTTCCAAGATTAATATGATCATCATCGCACACTCCCTATACTTTCGGGATTAGTGTTGCAACTAAATAAGTGTTATTTGGTGTTGGCATTGAGCATGAATATGATTTGATCATGTTTATTGCAATACGGTTATTCATTTAAGTAAGAGAATAAACTGTTGTTCTGTTTACATGAATAAAACCTTATATGGTTACACACCCAATGAAAAATGGATCATTGGATCTCGATCGTAGTGATACACATATTCATAATATTGAAACCAAAAGATGCAAAGTTAATAATGATAGTGCAACTTATTTGTGGCACTGCCGTTTGGGTCATATCGGTGTAAAGCGCATGAAGATACTCCATAAAGATGGATTTTCGGAATCACTTGGTTATGAATCATTTGATGCTTGCGAACCGTGCCTTTTGGGCAAGATGACTAAAACTCCATTCTCCAGAACAATGGAACGTGCTACTGACTTATTGGAAATAATACATACCGATGTATGCAATCCAATGAGTGTTGATGCTCGTGGCAAGTATCATTATTTTCTGATCTTCACAGATGATTTGAGCAGATATGAGTATATCTACTTAATGAAACACAAGTCTGAAACATTTGAAAAGTTCAAAGAATTTCAGAGTGAAGTGAAAAATCATCGTAACAAGAAAATAAAGTTTCTACGATCTGATCGTAGAGAAGAGTATTTGAGTTACGAGTTTGGCCTTCAGTTAAAAAACAATGTGAAATAGTTTCACTACTCATGCCACCTGGAACACCACAATGGTGTGTCCGAACGTCATAATTGTACTTTATTGGATATGGTGCAACCTATGATGTTTCTTACCGATTTACCACTATCGTTTTGGGGTTATGCATTAAAGACAGCTACATTCACGTTAAATAGGGCACCATCAAAATCCGTTGAGATGACGCCTTATGAACTGTGGTTTGGCAAGAAACCAAAGTTGTCGTTTCTTAAAGTTTGGGGCTGCGATGCTTATGTGAAAAAACTTCAACCTGATAAGCTCGAACCCAAATCGGAGAAATGTGTCTTCATAGGATACCCAAAGGAAACTGTTGGGTACATCTTCTATCATAGATCCGAAGGCAAGACACTCGTTGCTAAGAATGGATCATTTCTAGAGAAGGAGTTTCTCTCGAAAGAAGTGAGTGGGAGGAAAGTAGAACTTGACGAGGTAACTGTACCTGCTCCCTTACTGGAAAGTAGTTCATCACAGAAAACTGTTTCAGTGACACCTACACCAGTTAGTGAGGAAGCCAATGATAATGATCATGAAACTTCAGATCAAGATACTACTGAACCTCGTAGATCAACCAGAGTAAGATCCGCGCCAGAGTGGTACGATAATCCTGTTCTGGAAGTCATGCTACTAGATCATGATGAACCTACGAACTATGAAGAAGCGATGGTGAGCCCAGATTCCGCAAAGTGGCTTGAAGCCATGAAATCTGAGATATGATCCATGTATGAGAACAAAGTATGGACTTTGATTAACTTGCTCGATGATCAGCAAGCCATGTTAAATGAATGGATCTTCAAGAGGAAGACGGACACTGATAGTAGTATTACTATCTACCAAGCTCGACTTGTTGCGAAAGGTTTTCAACAAGTTCAAGGTGTTGAATACGATGAGATTTTCTCACTCGTATCGATGCTTAAGTCTGTCTGAATCATGTTAGCAATTGCCACATTTTATGAAATCTGGCAAATGGATGTCAAAACTGCATTCCTTAATAGATTTATTAAAAAAGGGTTGTATATGATGCAACCAGAAGGTTTTGTCAATCCTAAAGGTACTAACAAAATGTGCAAGCTCCAGCGATCCATCTATGGACTGGTGCAAGCATCTCGGAGTTGGAATATACGCTTTGATAAGTTGATCAAAGCATATAGTTTTATATGGACTTACGATGAAGCCTGTATTTACAATAAAGTGAGTGGGAGCACTACAGCTTTTCTGATTAGTATATGTGAGTGACATATTGTTGATCAGAAATGATGTAGAATTTTTCTGCAAAGCATAAAGGAGTGTTTTGAAGGAGTTCTTTAAAAAGAAAAGACCTCAGTAAAAGCTACTTACATATTGAGCATCAAGATCTATTGAGATAGATCAAGACGCTTGATAATATTTTCAATGAGTACATACCTTGGCAAGATTTTGAAGTAGTTCAAAATGGAACAGTCAAAGAAAGAGTTCTTGCCTGTGTTACAAGGTGTGAAATTGAGTAAGACTCAATGCCCGACCACTGCAGAAGATAGAGAGAATATGAAAGATGTTCCCTATGCCTTAGTCATAGGTTCTATAAAGTATGCTATGCTATGTACCAGACCTATTGTATACCTTGCTCTAAATTTGGCAAGGGAGTACAATAGTGATCTAGGAGTAGATCACTGGACATTGGTCAAGAATATCCTTAGTAAGGACTAAGGAGATGTTTCTCGATTATGGAGGTGATAAAAGAGTTGGTTGTAAAAGTTACATCAGTGCAAACTTTTACACTGATCCAGATGACTCTAAGTCTCAACCTGGATACATATTGAAAGTGGGAGAAATTAGCTAGAGTAGCTTCGTGCAAAGCATTGTGGACATAAAATATTTGCAAAATACATACGGATCTGAATGTGACAGACCCGTTGACTAAGCTTCTCTCACGAGCAAAACATGATCACACCTTAGTACTCTTTGGGTGTTAATCACATAGCAATGTGAACTAGATTATTGACTCTAGTAAACCCTTTGGATGTTGGTCCCATGATGATGTGAACTATGGGTGTTAATCATATACAGATATGAATATCGATGTGAATCACATGGTGATGTGATCTAGATTATTGACTCTAGTGCAAGTGGGAGACTGAAGGAAATATGCCCTAGAGGCAATAATAAAGTTATTATTTATTTCCTTATAATCATGATAAATGTTTATTATTCATGCTAGAATTGTATTTACCGGAAACATAATACATGTGTGAATACATAGACAAACAGAGTGTCACTAGTATGCCTCTACTTGACTAGCTCGTTAATCAAAGATGGTTATGTTTCCTAACCATGAACAATGAGTTGTTATTTGATTAACGAGGTCACATCATTAGTAGAATGATCTGATTGACATGACCCATTCCATTAGCTTAGCACCCGATCGTTTAGTATGTTGCTATTGCTTTCTTCATGACTTATACATGTTCCTATGACTATGAGATTATGCAACTCCCGTTTACCGGAGGAACACTTTGGGTACTACCAAACGTCACAACGTAACTGGGTGATTATAAAGGAGTACTACAGGTGTCTCCAATGGTCGATGTTGGGTTGGCGTATTTCGAGATTAGGATTTGTCACTCCGATTGTCGGAGAGGTATCTCTGGGCCCTCTCGGTAATACACATCACATAAGCCTTGCAAGCATTACAACTAATATGTTAGTTGTGAGATGATGTATTACGGAACGAGTAAAGAGACTTCTGGTAACGAGATTGAACTAGGTATTGGATACCGACGATCGAATCTCGGGCAAGTAGCATACTGATGACAAAGGGAACAACGTATGTTGTTATGCGGTCTGACCGATAAAGATCTTCGTAGAATATGTAGGAGCCAATATGGGCATCCAGGTCCCGCTATTGGTTATTGACCGGAGACGTGTCTTGGTCATGTCTACATTGTTCTCGAACCCGTAGGGTCCGCACGCTTAAGGTTACGATGACAGTTATATTATGAGTTTATGCATTTTGATGTACCGAAGGTTGTTCGGGGTCCCGGATGTGATCACGGACATGACGAGGAGTCTCGAAATGGTCGAGACATAAAGATTGATATATTGGAAGCCTATGTTTGGACATCGGAAGTGTTCCGGGTGAAATCGGGATTTTACCGGGTTACCGGGAGGTTACCGGAACCCCCCGGGAGCCATATGGGCCTTCATGGGCCTTAGTGGAAAGGAGAAAGGGGCAGCCCAAGGGGACTGCGCGCCTCCCCCCTTCCCCTAGTCCTATTAGGACTAGGAGAGGTGGCCGGCCACCCCTCTCCCTCTTTCCCCCTTGGGAATCCTAGTTGGAATAGGATTGGGGGGGGGGGGTCCTACTCCCGGTAGGAGTAGGACTCCTCCTGCGCCTCTCTCTCTTGGCCGGCGCCCCCTCCCCCTTTGCTCCTTTATATACTGAGGTAGAGGCACCCCAAAGACACACAAGTTGACACAAGTTGATCCACGTGATCTATTCCTTAGCCGTGTGCGGTGCCCCCTGCCACCATATTCCTCGATAATACTGTAGCGGAGTTTAGGTGAAGCCCTGCTGCTGTAGTTCATCAAGATCGTCACCACGCCGTCGTGCTGACGAAACTCTTCCCCGACACTTTGCTGGATCGGATTCCGGGGATCGTCATCGAGCTGAACGTGTGCTCGAACTCGGAGGTGCCGTAGTTTCGGTGCTTGATCGGTTGGATCGAGAAGACGTACGACTACTTCCTCTACGTCGTGTCATCGCTTCCGCAGTCGGTCTGCGTTGGGTACGTAGACAATACTCTCCCCTCGTTGCTATGCATCACATGATCTTGCGTGTGCGTAGGAAATTTTTTGAAATTACTACGAAACCCAACATTATGGGACCCCCTTGACAGTTCGCTTTGAATAAAACTCCTCCAGCAAGGCCCAACATTGGTTTTACCATTTGCCTCACCTAGCCCTTTTTCCCTTGGGAGTCACGCTCTCAAGGGTCATCTTTATTTTACCCCCCTCGGGCCAGTGCTTGTCTAAGTGTTGGTCCAAACCGAGCGATGTCCGGCGGCCCCTGGGCAACCAGGGTCTATGCCAACCCGACGTCTGGCTCATCCGGTGTGCCCTGAGAACGAGATATGTGCAGCTCCTATCGAGATTTGTCGGCACAGCGGGAGGCTTTGCTGGTTTTGTTTTACCATTGTCGAAATGTCTTGTAAACCGGGATTCCGAGTCTGATCGGGTCTTTCTGGGAGAAGGTAAATCCTTCGTTGATCACGAGAGCTTATCATGGTCTAAGTTGGGACACCCCTGCAGGGTATAATCTTTCGAAAGCCGTGCCTGCGGTTATAGGCAGATGGGAATTTGTTAATGTCCGGTTGTAGATAACTTGACACCAGATCCGAATTAAAATGCATCAACCGCGTGTGTAGCCGTGATGGTCTCTTTTCGGCGGAGTCCGGGAAGTGAACACGGTTTCTGGGTTATGTTTGACGTAAGTAGGAGTTCAGGATCACTTCTTGATCATTGCTAGCTTCACGACCATTCCTTTTGCTCTCTTCTCGCTCTTATTTGCGTATGTTATCCACCATATCATGCTTAGTCGCTGCTGCAGCCTCACCACTTATCCTTTCCTTACCCATTAAGCTTTGCTAGTCTTGATACCCATGGTAATGGGATTGCTGAGTCCTCGTGGCTCCCAGATTACTACAACAACAGTTGCAGGTACATGTTTTGCGATGATCATGACGCGAGAGCGATGCTTGCTTGCGTTGAGTTCTTCTTCTGCTTCTTCGATCAGGGGATAGGTTCCAGGTCGGCAGCCTGGGCTAGCAGGGTGGATGTCGTTTGAGTTTCTGTTTGTGTTTCATCCATAGTAGGATGATGCTCTTATGTATTGTGATGTTGTATTCATGTGGCATAGTATGCCTCTTGTATGTATCCCCATCTATTATGTAATGTTGATGTAATGATATCCACCTTGCAAAAGCATTTCAATATGCGGGTCTATCCTTGGTGGGACCTTCGAGTTCCTTTTGGATAGGGTCGCATATTGGGCGTGACAAGTTGGTATCAGAGCCTTGACCGACCCTAGGAGCCCCCTTGATTGATCGTGTAGTTTGGCCGTTGTTGAGTCTAGAAGAAAACTGTTTTCGGAGTCTAGTTATATCGGAGAGTAGGAATTCTTTTTACTCCTCAGCCCCTTCGTCGCTCTGGTAAGGAATCTTGACGTAGGTGTTTTGAATTCCTCCTCTTCCCCTTCAAATTTTTCTTTAGGATCACGTGGTTAGTTTTTTTTCGTTCGTTGGTTCTCAGCTCTTTTGATCCAGTGCATTTCTCGTCAAGTTGACTCGAGCCTCTTCATCTTTGCAAGTTCAATCCTCATTTGTTTTCTTTTCCCACCCGCCCACCCTTCTTCTTCTCAGAACCGGAGTTCGTAATCGAGTATCCATTCTACTCGTGTGAAGTCTTTGCTTTCTTTCCTCAATGATTTCAACCCGTGTCTTCTCTTCAAGTTATTCGCCGGTTCCCCTTCCAAGTTGTCTTTGTTTTCCCGCCCTCCCACCCTCTTCTTCCCGGAGCCTGAGTCTGTTTCGAGCATCAATTTCACTTGTGTGGAGCCTCTTCAGTCTTCCCCCAATTATTTCAACCGGTGAATTCTCGTCTCGTTCATCATTCTTCATCTCTTTTTCTTTTCCGGTGGATTCAATTCTAATTTTTTGGTAGTGATTATATTCTTTTCCTCGGCTCAAGTGTTTTCCCTGCTTGTTCTCCTCTCGCCAGTTAATCATTACGGAGTTCAGAAGACATCTCAGGAGATTCGTTTGTGTTCCAATTAATTCGAGGTTGTCACCTCATTCAAATATTTCAATTGTTCCGGTGCATCATCTATCTATTCAATAATCCTTTTCAACGGTGTTGTCTCTTCAGTGGGCCCTAACCCACAGGTCTTTTTCCAGGATCTTACCTGACTCTTCTAATTCCCCCGGAGTTATTCTCAAATTCTTTTCGGAGTCTGACGTAAGAATGAATTTCATCAGTCAGATGCCTTTCCAAGATTGATTTCAAATCATTTCATTGTTGGCTCAACCTCTTTGCTTTCCGTTCTTCCGGAGTTTCTCAACAATTTTGGTGGTGTTTCTCATCGTCTTTCTCATATTTGAAGATCGAAGAAAAGTTTTTCCTCTAAATCTTGTCCATTCTCTCGAAGTTTCGTGGTTCTAGCTTCATGTTATCAGTCTCGAATTATACCATTTGTCAGATATTCTTTTCTTACCCATCCGGAGTATGTCAGAAGTTGTTCTCCCATTTCTTTTCACCGGAGGCCATCGTTCCAGTTATTGTTCTCTATTTATCCCGGTGCTTCGTTCAAGTGTTCGTTAATCAGCTCATGATCTCTGTGTTCTTTTGCATCTAATCCCCTCTAACATATTTGTTCTTCTAATTCTTCCCGGTGATTCTTTCTCTTTTCTTTGTTCTTTGTCATTTCTTACGGTGGTTCGTTCCAGATTCTTTTTCCTTGATTATCATTTTTATCCATTCGATCTTTCCAGTCCTACCGGTGGTTCATGAAGACCTTCTCAAGTTTGTGATATGTCACTTCTCAATCCTTTTCAACAAGAATAAGTTGCATGCCAAATCCGGTTGTCATCAATTAAATTTGATGAGGATAAGCATAACATAAGTCTTATTCTTATTTCATCCAAGTGAGTAATCCCTTCCTTCGGAGATTGTTCATGTTGAATAATTTCTCGATTCCAAGTTGTTCACCTTTTCTTTTCCGGAGTTCAATTTCCTCGGCCATTTCGTCGGAACCTCCATTTAAATCATCACAAGCTTTTATCTTATTCTTTCTTCCTTCATTCTATCTCATCATCCTTTTTGTTAATGGAGTTCTTCATGGTGGTTCGTCATGATTTAATTCATTCCTCAAGAGTTCATCAAGATTTTGTTGGTGGAGTTCTAGTATCTTTTCTTCTCGCGTCTCGAAGTGCAAGTAATTCTTCATTTTCTTCTGAAGTGGAGTTTTGCATTTCTTTATTCCTCTCAGCTATTCAATCATTTTCGTTTGCGGCTGGTTATCACCTCATAATTTCTGAGATGTTATCCATAAGTCCACGACAAGCTTATTCTTTTCGTTGTTGAATTTTCTCAACAACTCCATTCAATCCTTCCTTCTAAGTTCTTTTCATTCCATTCTTACAATTCTTTCCGGAGGTCTTGTGTCATGTCTTCATCAAGTATCATTCCATCCTCTCTGGTTCATGTTCTATTCCTTCCATTTTCAGTCGGAGTGCTGCCTAAATCCTTTCAGTCTTATTCGTTTCTTATCTCGTTCCAACCGGAGTGGTTTCATAGTCTATCTGATTCCGTGAGCTTTTGATTCTCGTCATTCTCGTCGTTCCTCTCTTCTTCTCGAGTGCTCTCGATTCTTTGCTTTTTCTTTTGAGTTCCTGTTTCACCTCATCCCTTTTCCCTTCCGTCTCGATCCTAAGATCTCGGGACGAGATCTCTTGTTAGTGGAGGAGTGTTGTAACACCCCGGGTTCGATGCGCCAGGTGTCCGCCAGTTATTCGCCGTCGTTGCCATGTCATTTGCTTGCGTGTTGTATTTTGCCATGTCATCATTCGCATTGTGTCATCATGTGCAGTGCATTGCATCGCATTCGTGTTCGTCTCATGCATCCGAGCCTTTTCCCCGTTGTCCGTTTTGCGATCCGGCACTCCTATGCCCTCCGGCGTTCCCCTTTTGTCTCTCGTCGTGAGCGGGTGTTAAACATTCTCGGAATGGACCGAGTCTTGTCAAGTGGCCTTGGTATACCACCGGTAGACCGCCTGTCAAGTTTCGTGCCATTTGGAGGTCGCTTGATACTCCAACGGTTAACCGGGTAACCGTAAAGCCCTCTTTTTTTGCAGCCCAACACCCCTTCCAAACTGGCCCAAAACCCATCCAAACCCCCTCCACGCTCTCGGTCGTTCGATCACGATCGTGTGGGCGAAAACCGCTCCTCATTTGGACTCTCCTAGCTCCCAGAAAATATAAATAAGCCTCCCCCTCCGAAATCCCGGGTCCAAACCCTAGCCATTTTCCTCCCCGCGCCACCGAACGCTTTCTCCTCCCACCAGACATGTCTGCCCCCGCCCCCGCGGCGAATCCGGGTGTGACACGTGTCCCCGCCGGCCTCCTCTCTCTCCCCGCGCCGCCGCGGCCCGCCCGGCCCACGGGAGGCCCGTCCCGGGCTGCGACCGGGCCCGAGCGCGCCCGTGCCCCGCGCGCCTCCCTGCCCTCCGGTCCCCGCCGCCAGCGAGCGCCCCGACGCTGCGCCTGGTGCTCCCCGCCGCCCGGCCGGCCTCCGCCGCCCTCGCCGAGACTCTTCGCCGCCGCCCCTCGGCTCCCGCGCCCGCAGGCACCCAAGCTCCCCGGCCCCACGCGTCGCTCCTCGTCGCCCGCGTCCCGCGCGCCCGAGCCGCCCTTCACCGGAGCCGGCCGTCGCCGCCGCTCGCCCGTCGCCCCCGCGCCTCCTCTCCGTCGCCCCCGGCCAGATCCGGCCACGGGAGGGTCGGATCCAACCGTCCCGTGCCTCCCCGGCCTCTTCCTCCTCGTCTCCGGCGACGAACTCTGGGGATCCTCGAAATCCGTGCAGCCCTAGGTTGACCCCCGAAATTCCTCCAAGTCCCCATAATTTTTTGACATTATCACGCCATGTTCATCGCATCATATCTCTGCATCCGTAGCTCCGTTTTGTGTGTGTAATATGTCAAATTGTTTGTCTCAACGAGTTATTCATTTCATTCCATCGCATCATGTTCATTTGAGCTCATCTTGATGCCTGAATCATCGTTGCAAGAGTCCTTCATAATGTTGTCTGCTGTCTGTTAACAGAACTTGCTCATTTGTCAATTTTGCCATGATTGATGTGTGCATCCTATGAGGTTGATGTCTACATGTGTTTTGATCTATGCCATGTCTTCTTTATAGAGGTGCTTACCATGTATTTTTGTGATCAATGTGGTGACTAGCACAAGCATGCAAACTAGGCATCGTGATATTGCTGATTTCAATCCCTGTTATGCTGTTATTTTAATGCCATATAAACTTGATGCTACAGAGAGATCCATGCATATTTTGAGATACTTCAGTAAGGGTGTTTTGAACATGTGGTTATTGTCTATCCATTGATGCCCATGGTTGCAATTATGGAGTAGTCTAGCATGTCATTTTCGTGCTCTACTTTTGCTTCAAAATGTTTCCTGGCAAATTGTTTACATGTTATTCAATTTTGCCAAGGTTGCTGTAGTTGATCCTTGCATGCTATGAACTTGTTCTTGCCTTGGTTTGTTTCACAAACATGTCTTCTTGCTGATGCTATGCTTATCTTGTCATGCAATGACTTGTGGTGAGTGAATCAAGCTTGTTAAGTAGGGTACTTGCTGTTGCTGTTTTGCTAGGCTGAATCTGTTATTTCGTGATGCTATGTAAACCTGCTGCTACTAGTCATTCTATGCATAATCTGGAGATGTTCACTAAGGGTGTTTTGTTATACATGTTATGCTCTATCCATCCATGCCCCTGGTTGCAATTATAGCCTACTGCAGCTTGTTGTAATCTTGCTCCAAAGTAGCTAAATAATGTTGCTGTCAGCCTGTTAACATTAAGTTCAGTTGTTGCCATGATTGTTGCTAGTGATACATGCACCCTATGAACTTGCTCTTGCCATGCTTAGCTTCATAAATATGCCTTCTTACTGTTGGTTGCCTTGCCATGCCATTTAATGCTCTGTGGTGAGTGGTACAATCTCATCTACATGCCTACTTATCGTTGTTCCTGCCATGTTTGAATCTGTAATATAACTTGCTATGTTTACATGGGTGCCATCATATTTTCTGATCCTTTTTGGCTCATGGTCAGTAAGGGACTGTTGTTCTATGCATTTAGTAGTATCATGCCATGCCTTTGTTTGCCATTATAAGTTCCTGTAACATGTTTGATAGCTCTAAACATTGCAACCTGATGTTATTTTCTGCAAAGTCTGAACTGTTATTATTTGCAATCTTGCCATGTGTGTTTGAGCATGTTCTAGTGATTTCTGGAGTTAGCTCAGTGTTCATGTTTTGTTATGCTTTACCTGTACATCATGTCCATGCCTTTTTTTATCATGTTGAGATGCTGTAGCATATTGTTTTGATGCTTTCAAGATGCCTAGTTGCTGTTTTGGGCAGATTGTTGCTATAACTTGTATAGTGTGTGTGTGTTGAACCGTTGCTCCGTTTTGAGTGTGCTCTATATGAAACTCGCTTAGAATTGCATGTAGTTTCATATTATCATGTTGCATCCTTGTTTTGAGGTGTTTGCTTTTGGCATCAATGCCATGTTTATCTTGTTTTGCTCATATCTTCTAGGCCGTAGCTCCGAACTAAATGAACTTTATATGTAACTTGACTAGAATCTCGTGTAGATCATCTTGGTGCATCTTAACTTGTTGTTTAACAACTTGAACATAAGGTTTATTCAGATCTGGACCATCTTCGAAATTTGCATATGAGGACTTACCGGATTAGTTCTATGTTGTTCCCGGCCTCATTTAAACTTGCCTTGATGTGTTGCTCTTGTTTGCATCATCTCTTGCCATGAGTAACCTCATATAGATTTGTCATGCATCATGCTTGTTGTGCATAATGTCATGCTCATGTGTGGTGTGTTTACCATGTTGTGTGCTTCTTCTTGTTAGTTCCTGTTTCGTTGCGATCGTGAGGATTCGTTCGTCTACGCTTGGTTCGGCTTCATTCGTTCGTCTTCTTCATGGACTCGTTCTTCTTCCTTGCGGGATTTCAGGCAAGATGACTGCTACCCTGGATCTCACTACTATCATTGCTATGCTAGTTGCTTCGTTCTATCGCTATGCTGCGTTACCTATCTGTTGCTCATCAAGCCTCCCATATTGCCATGAACCTCTAACCTTTGACACCTTTCCTATGCAAACCATTGCTTGGCTATGTTACCGCTTTGCTCAGCCCCTCTTATAGCGTTGCTAGTTGCAGGTGAAGTTGAAGATTGCTCCATGGCGGACAAGATTTTGTTGGGATATCACAATATCTCTTATATTATTAATGCATCAATATACTTGGTAAAGGGTGGAAGACTCGGCTTTATGCCTGGTGTTTTGTTCCACTCTTGCCGCCCTAGTTTCTGTCATACCGGTGTTATGTTCCCGGATTTTGCGTTCCTTACGCGGTTGGGTGATTTATGGGACCCCCTTGACAGTTTGCTTTGAATAAAACTCCTCCAGCAAGGCCCAACATTGGTTTTACCATTTGCCTCACCTAGCCCTTTTCCCCTTGGGAGTCGCGCTCTTGAGGGTCATCTTTATTTTACTCCCTCGGGCCAGTGCTTGTCTAAGTGTTGGTCCAAACCGAGCGATGTCTGGCGCCCCCAGGGCAACCAGGGTCTATGCCAACCCGACGTCTGGCTCATCCGGTGTGCCCTGAGAACGAGATATGTGCAGCTCCTGTCGGGATTTGTTGGCACAGTGGGAGGCTTTGCTGGTCTTGTTTTACCATTGTTGAAATGTCTTGTAAACCGGGATTCCGAGTCTGATCGGGTCTTCCTGGGAGAAGGTAAATCCTTCGTTGATCGCGAGAGCTTATCATGGGTTAAGTTGGGACACCCCTGCAGGGTATAATCTTTCGAAAGCCGTGCCTGTGGTTATAGGCAGATGGGAATTTGTTAATGTCCGGTTGTAGATAACTTGACACCAGATCCGAATTAAAACGCATCAACCGCGTGTGTAGCCGTGATGGTCTCTTTTCGGCGGAGTCCGGGAAGTGAACACGGTTTCTGGGTTATGTTTGACGTAAGTAGGAGTTCATGATCACTTCTTGATCATTGCTAGCTTCACGATCGTTCCTTTTGCTCTCTTCTCGCTCTTATTTGCGTATGTTAGCCACCATATCATGCTTAATCGCTGCTGTAGCCTCACCACTTATCCTTTCCTTACCCATTAAGCTTTGCTAGTCTTGATACCCATGGTAATGGGATTGCTGAGTCCTCGTGGCTCAGAGATTACTACAACAACAGTTGCATGTATAGGTTTTGCGATGATCATGACGCGAGAGCGATGCTTGCTTGCGTTGAGTTCTTCTTCTGCTTCTTCGATCAGGGGATAGGTTCCAAGTCGGCAGCCTGGGCTAGCAGGGTGGATGTCGTTTGAGTTTCTATTTGTGTTTCATCCGTAGTCGGATGATGCTCTTATGTATTGTGATGTTGTATTCGTGTGGCATAGTATGCCTCTTGTATGTATCCCCATCTATTATGTAATGTTGATGTAATGATATCCACCTTGCAAAAGCGTTTCAATATGCGGGTCTATCCTTGGTGGGTCCTTCGAGTTCCTTTTAGATAGGGTCGCATATTGGGCGTGATAGTCAGATGATGAAGATGTTAATATTTTTCTCAAAAGTCCCAAGCATATAACCACTTATACACTTGGCACTTGGGGGCTAATGCGGACTGCTTCTTTTCTGCTGATTATTTAAAGTCCCAAGGCTCAAAACAAGTATTGATCTTGGCACTTGGGGGCTAATGTGTATTTGATCAGAAAATACACAAGCAAGGGAATTGAGAAAATACATAAAGTCCCGGTTTATCTTCAAGAGACAAACCGGCCCTTGGGGGATACTCAGTTGAAGTGTTCATTATCTTATAAGTCCCGATTTGTCTTCAAGAGACAAACCGGCCCTTGGGGGCTACAATGAAGTAAATATATGGAACAAGGGTTAAAATGTTTGGAAGATTACCTCATAGCGCTCCTTCATCATGTTCACCAAACTAGCCTCATAATCTCGGCTTGTGTATAGGTGGTTTAGGGATCCGGAATGAAGCTCCTGGGCAGAAAGGTTAACATAACTGGATAAATCTGTCTTTTCTTTCCCCTTGCCCATAGCAATATACTCCTCCTTGACAGTATGCATTGATAAAGCAACCGGGTTGCCTGGGACAGTGTGAGCAGTACCGGTGATAATAACATCATCATCACCACCTTTTGACGGACTCGACGGATTGACAATATCCCTGGCTTGGCTCGGCAGATCAGCAGCTGGGCTCGGCTGTCGGTGTTCTGGGAACGGGGGTCCCCAAACTTGCCTGCCTGCGGCCTGCGGC
Organism: Triticum aestivum; assembly: GCF_018294505.1. Taxonomy (NCBI): domain Eukaryota; kingdom Viridiplantae; phylum Streptophyta; class Magnoliopsida; order Poales; family Poaceae; genus Triticum; species Triticum aestivum. The sequence goes on from NC_057795.1 coordinate 228,524,463, forward strand.
GTGGCTCAAAGGGAGCCCAGCACGACCCATCTTCATCAACACAAGCTCAAGACCCTCGCGAGGAGCCAGGCCTCGCGGGGCGGACGACAAGGAACTTCCTCAGGCACGGCCTCGTCAGGCTGGCTCACGAGGAGGCGGAGAGTTCAAGGCGGGGTACCTCGCGAAGTGCCCATGACGCAAGCCATGACGACCAAGGGCGCCAGCCCGCGCAGTGTCCTGCTTTCCTCTTTGGTGCAAGGGGAGCAAGCGCAGGCGAGAGTATCAAGCAAATGCGTCCATTTCGGTGCAACAAGACAAAGACCAGTCCAACGGCAGGATGGAGGTCACCGTGGAGCCCAAGACGGCGTCAGCAACAGAGCCTTTGACAGGCGAGGACCAACTTTAGTCAGGATAAGTGTACTAGATGTTCCCCTTCAAATTGGCCAATTGTTGGCACCCTTCCCGCTTAATTTTTGGGAAGAGGCCCAGGGCCTTCGCCTATAAATAGGACTAGCCACCCACAGGGTAGGGGGGGAGAGATCAATCCATCCGGCCGGCAAAAAGAGAGAGAGAGAGAGAGACCATAAGAACAGACCCTCGCGAGGCTGTTCTTCCTTGTATTGTTCATCATCAGCCCAAGAGGCAATCCTCCACATCACACACTAGAGTAGGGTATTACACCACAATGGTGGCCTAAACCAGTATAAATCCTGTGTCTCTTATGTTGTTCTTCTCGTAGTTTAGATCCTAGCGATTCAGTGAGGAACAGGTAGGTAGAAGGCGAAACCTCCGTGCGCACCCCAGTGTTTAAACCTCAAGGGTCTGCCGAAACCCTAAATCCGACATTTGGCGCGCCAGGTAGGGTGCTCCGGACTTCGTCTTCCCTCGCCCTGTTCTTCTCCGACCGTCGCGACCATGTCTGACGCACGCCGGGTTCGCGCCGAGCGCCGAGCCGCCCTCGCTTCCCGCGTCGCCCAGACGGCTCCCGTCGGCGGGCGCCCTCGTCGTTCCCTGTCGCCTGCCATCAACGCCGCCACCGGCCCGGCGGGGAACGAGCAGCAAGCATCGTCCCAGCACCCGTCCATGAGGCGAGACGGCCGTACCGCTACGCCCTCGCTCACCCCCGCTGGTTCTTCATCCCGCACGCCCCGTGCGGCCATGGAGGCTCGAGCTGCGCTCATCGCGGCAAACGAGCTCCTGCGCTACCGCCCAGTCAACGACGTCTACAAAGAGTGGCTCGACCGAGTCGCCGAACTCATCCGCGCCGCTGGGGGCTCCCCCGCGCCATCCTTCTCGCCGCACCGTGCCCCGCCATGCGCGGGCAATGAAGCTCCTGGGGCGCCTCAGCCTCCTCCTCCTCAAGAAGGCGCCCTGGCTCCAAGGCGCGTGGCCCCTGGGCGGAACCCGCCCCGTCAGGAACCAGCGCGGCAGGAGCAGAGCTGCCAAGAGGTCCCGCGCCCTCGAGAAGTTGCCCAAGCGCTCCCTGCTCCGGCTCGTCCCGACCACGCTCCTGCTCCAGCATGTCAAGACCCCGCGCCGCACCCAGCTGTTGCGCACAGGGACCCGCAAGACCGAGCCCTTCGTCCTCCAAGGCCTCCTGTGGCCACAGCGGGGTGCCGCGCCTTCACCACCGAGCTACGCACCGTCGCGTGGCCCGGCAAGTTCAAGCCAGACCTGCCTCCTCGCTACGACGGCATAACAGACCCTGTAGAGTTCATTCAGCTCTATGAGCTGGGCATCGAGGCTGCCAACAAAGACGAGAAGGTCATGGCGAACTGGTTTCCCATGGCTCTCAAGGATGGGGCCCGCACCTGGCTTGTCAACCTGGCCCCAGGCACGATCTCCTCCTGGGACAAGATGCGCACCCGCTTCATCGCCAACTTCCAGGGTACTCGCGACCGGCCACCCACCGTGAGCGACATGCGCCGCATCAAGCAACAACCGGGGGAAACCCTGCAGAAGTACGTCCAGCGCTTCAACAACGCGCGCCTCAAGATTCCCAAGGTGACCGAGGAGGCCATCATCTCAGCCTTCTCTGACGGCGTGCGTGACGTCAAGATGAAGGAGGAGCTTGCAATGCATGAAGATCTGTGCACTTCCTTGGAGCTGTTCAACCTGGCGACCAAGTGTGCCAGGGCTGAGGAAGGGCGTCTCTCCCTCCTCGAATTGCCTGCCGCAGACCCTGAAGAGAAGAGGCCCAAGGCCAAGGACGTGAAGTGCAAGGGGGCTGCCGTGCTCGCGGCCGAACCAGACACCAAGTGGGGCAGAGATCAGCCCGAATCCTCCAAGGGCAGTCGGTACTGCGTGTACCACGACCTCCACACCCACAACACCAATGAATGCCAAGAGCTCAGGGCCGTGCATGAAGGATGGACTGGCCGACGTCTCAACCGCAACGACCGGGGCTACGGACGAGGAGGAGGAAGGAACGCAGGACGCTGGGAAGACCGCGACCGACGTCAAGGGTGGCGTGACCAACCTCGCGAGGATCGCTGGCAGGACCCACCTTGTGAGGGAGGCTAGAGGGATCAGCCTCGTGAGGATCGCCCGCAAGGTAACGCATGCCTCCCTCCGCTACCGCCGCAGCCAAGGAGAAATGAGGATTGTCATCAGGACGAAGGGGCTGGGGGCTTCCAGGAACCACGCGCGATCGCCTGCATCCTAGGTGGAGCTCAAGCCCCAGCCTCTCAGCGCATCTTCAAGCAGTTTGCCCGCGAAGTGAATGCAGTCCTCCCCAAGATCGAGGCCACGCGCCCTCTCAGGTGGTTGGCGTGAGCCATCACGTTCAGCTCAGCGGATCAGCTCAAGTGCGCGGCCACAGTCGGAGTCCTCCCGATGCTTTGTTCCCCAATCATCAGCAACGTGCTAGTCACCAAGACCCTCATCGATGGCGGGGCAGGGCTCAACGTCCTGTCCGTGGAAACATTCAACAATCTCCAAGTACCCTACAGTCAGCTTCAGCCCACCAAGCCTTTCTCTGGAGTCACCGAAGGCTCCACGGTCCCGATTGGGCAGGTCCGCCTCCCTGTCACCTTCGGGGCACGCGACAACTACCGCACCGAGCTCATCGACTTCGACGTCGCCCACATTTGCCTGTCGTACAACACCATCCTTGGGTACCCAGCGCTGGCCAAGTTCATGGCCATAACCTACCATGGCTACAACGTCCTCAAGATGCCAGGAAGTGGCGGAGTCATCACGGTGCCCTGCGAAGAGAGAGACACAGTCTGCTCCCTGGAGAGAGTCTTTCAGGCCGCATCACTGGAAGACCCGGATCGTGGAAGCAGGAGGCTTCCCGAGGCCGCCTCCAAGAAGAAGAAGACATCGACCGGCCCGGCCCCTTAGGAGGCACACTACAAGAAACCTATTAATCTATGATGGATTTCCGGTGACATTTTGAAAATCCATCATGGATGTCATGGTACAACCCCGCAGGCCCGCCAAAGCCCGCCTAACCTTTTCCCATATAAAACGCTAACCCTAACCCTCATCCTCTCTCCCTCCTCCGCAGCCCCCTCCTGATTCCTCGTCGCCACCACCCACCACCTCCTCGCCCCCTCCTCCCACAACACGCCGCCGTCCCTTCCCCGCCTCTCCTCTCACCTAGCGTCTCCGGCAGCTACCAGATCGTCCGCATCCCCCATCCATCCATCCCTGTCATAAACAATCTCTCTCTCTCTCTCCCCCCTATGACCCCTCACGGCACAGTCAACGGCCATCGATTCCGGCGATGTTCACCATCTCACAGCACACACACAAGCTGGTCTCCGACCCTAGCCCTCCAGGCCGGCTAGATCCACCTCTCCTGGTCTTCAACGCTCGCCCGCGACCCCAAGTCCTTGGCTAGGGTTTCGGCCATGGTGTTGCCTCCATCGCCGGTGCGTCTCCGACGACTCCGCTGTGTTCTAGACCGCGCGCCATCGTGCTCTCCCCGCCTCCTGGATGGCAACCCCTAGCTGGGTTTGCTCACGCGCGTCAGGCTGCACGGCTGCGACCCCGACCTCCTGTGCCGCGGTGCATCCTATGGCAACCTCCTCTGCAGCATTTGGACCACTGCAGGCCCTCCCTTGCCCAGGTGAGCACCTCAAACCCCATCTTCCTCTCCTCCTACCATCTTCTTTTTTGTTATGATGTGCTTTGACTGACTCAACGTCTTCATCTATATATATCTGAACAGGTCCCGGTTCTTGGAAGCATAGAACATCTATTTGTCGTGTGCAGTACTAGTTTTGGTGTCAAGCTTCTATAAATAAAGGAGGTAATCCAAATGGCTTCAAATGAGAAGTTTTGTGGGAGCTTATTGAGGCTTTATAGGTTCTTTATAGTTAAGCTTAACTCATGAAGCATGATCAGATGGAGCTACATGTGTGGATGCTCTAATTTTCTCCCAATGATTCAGTGTAATGCGTATTTCAGATGCAGAAACTATTTTATGTTCTGATGGCCATGCTACTATTACTTGTTACAGTTTCCCTGATTTCAGAAATATCTAATGTCCTTTGTGTACTTTGTAGTATCTATATAATAATTAGAGATACATGATAACTCAGTTCAGTTTATCTTGTTTGGTTGGGTTACATATTTATAGATATAACTATTGGGACATTGCGCACCATAATTGCAAACCTATCTAGTACTAATGTTGTGTACGCTCAAGACATTCCATTTCATATGCTCATGGGTGGACCTGCTGCTTGTACAAATGCTCTGTACTTATTTCCTATTCTTGCAACCAACTAGCATCGTGTCTCTGACTCCAAATCATATATTTGCTAGCTGCCTGTAGATTCTGCTGAGATCGGTGTTAGTCTTTTCGGGCTTGATTCATTCAAGCAAACTATCTATAGATAACTATTTCATTTATTTATTTGTAAGTTTTTTTTGCGGAAGGACAGTATTCCTGAGCCAGCTAGTAGAGTTGGGATTATTAAGTTCAGGTTTTGTATCCTTGTGTACTGTATATATCTTCTCAATTTCTCATCAACTAATTTATACTATGTATTGGTGAGGTCGGATTTCATTTTCTAAAAAAGAATGCAATATTAAGAATAAAGTTTTAACAAGGAAAATGGAAAGTAGGATCGTGCAGCTTCCCCAATTTCATTTATCATATAATTGATAAAAAAGGTCCAACACTATGAGGGTTAATTGCCTAGTGTGGCTACTGCCTTCCCTAACTCTTAACGGTGTGTGTCTGTGCGTGCTGATAAGGTGGTAGCAATTGCTATCGAGGGCTCTGGTTCAGCAGTCTATGTCTTGTGTGTGCGTGCTTCCTCTCTGAAATTTAAGACTGAATTTTCAGGGTACCAAATAGAGACAAACAACAGGGTATTAAGTAGAGACAGTGGTAACAAATAGAGACAAACAACAGGGTACTAAGTAGAGACAACCCGCTGCACTGTGGTATGTGGCCTTCTATCAAGATCTATTTTGGGTTTAGATTTTCCCCTAGGTCTCGGAGACATGATTTGTGTTACTGTATTAACATGTCGACATGTTCTGTTCAGAGTTCTCTCCCTAGACATTTATTTTTCTATCCTTGCTGTGTCGTGCAGCCTGGTGAATATGTATTCCAGAAATAAGTTTAATCTGAACCTAAGAAGAAAATTACAACAGTATGGCAGTTCTACAGCTAGAATACAGAGGTTTAAACCTGCTATTAATTTGTGTACTAAGCATATGTATTAATGAGTCAATTTAGAGTAGTAGTACTACTATTAGTTGTGCACCTAGAAGTACTAGTACCAAGGCCACGTGTTAACAAACTGTCTCTCAGTCAGGCACAAACTCAGCTAGCACTTGCCAACAAAGTGACACAATACATTTTTTCTTCAACTCCTTTGCTCCATGCCTATGTCACCCTCCTCAATAGTGCTACTGTCAAGTGATCCTAAATCTTTTTCGTGATGTTGTTCCTCTTTTTTTGATCACTTAACACTTGAATTGTCCGATTATGATCTCTTGTTTTTGGGATGCAGGTCTGGTAGTGCTGTAACAGCCGTGCTGTTGCATGGCACACAATAGAGCCTGAGAGGCAGCAACGGTGGTAGTGATGGAGCTGCTCCGCGATCAACCAGGGGTTAGTTCTCTACTGCCATTCCTATGATTTCTCCGCTATTTCCATTCCCTAGCTGAACTGCTATTGAAATGCACCTATTTGGTTGATCCAGTTCAGAGTTACACATATTTCATGAGGATGCTATTTTCAACTAATTTGCTTGTGCCACATGGATCTTGGTGGTTAAATTTATGTTCTTATGCACTCGAATCAAAGTATTTACTATTGTTAGTGACTTGATAAGTATTTAATTTCATGTTTAAACTTGTTGAGACATGAACATTAGAAGCTTACGCCATCCAGGTCGACGAGCAGTGGCTTCACGTCATGGGTATTGTTTATTAATGATGCCAGTTTTTGGCGGATTTATATATGGCCTCTACTGCTGCTGCTATAGTACTTGAGTTCTGCGATGTATGTTTTATTTCGTTGTCAATTATAGGTCAACTTGATTAGACTTTCATTTGACACATTTCTATTTGGATCAATTTGTAGCACCCTTATGTTTATAGTTGTTTTATAGTAGATACTTTTTATTCTCATTTCTATGCTAAGATTTGAGGATTTTGGAAAGCATGTAATTTATTTATTTTAGTTTCTTCCAATTCTCATGTTTCTACTATTAATTCATGTCTACAAAATGTCTAATGTTGTTGTAAATATGATAGGTATGATTGGGCAGCGGTCTACTTGGTGCTATCCATCACAATCTGCCATGGCATGTAGCCTCCAGTAGGAGGGTCAACGACAACATGAATAACAACCTTAGTAGTTTATATGGGTTGTTGATGTAAATTGCATTGTACTTGTTCCTAATCTTGCTGTGACATATACATTGTCAATATATGTTGTATATTGTCTTATTATGGAGGATTTTACAAACTGCTATGTTGCATATATACCTATGGATGGCTGCATATTGAATGATTTGTGTGACGTATAACATGTCTTGGGCCAAAATTGGAATTATGATTTGTGCACCACATTATGCTAAAAAGTGTGTTATCTCAAATTGGGCTGAAAGAAATGGACCATACCAAATTTAATTTGATCCTAAATCCATGACGGATTCTGTGAAGAAAAGTAGCGTACACGTAGGAAGCCACATCATTCTAGTTGTTCAATTGAAAATCCTATGTGGCGTTGGTCCATGACGGTTTGTTTCGTCATGAAGGATTGGGCCTAGATTGGGCTTGGACGGGCTTAATGCAGATCCATGACGGTCAAAAACCGTCATGGAAGGTACGATGTCAAATTATGACGCGATATACACGACGGATTCTAAATTCGTCGTGGACGGACATGCATGACAATTTTCGATCGATTTGTGACGGACTTGATCCGTCATGTATTAACAGATTTCTTGTAGTGGCAGGTCCCTCTGGGCCCGCGCCTGCTCAGGGGGAACCTCCTTCCATCGCATAGGGAAGCACGCCCGGTGCCCTCCTCAGGCGGGGCTCGGGGGCTCTCCCCTGGAGGGCCCTCGACCTCGCCAAGGTCATGAGGGAGGCGCTTGGGCACCACGTGGAGGCGTGCTTCGAAGCACGTTTCCATCAAGAAGGAGCAAGGCAAGGAGGGCCAAACCCTCAGGAGTTCGTCCGCAAGGCCATTCAGGAGCTACATGAGTCAAGGGTCATGAGAGGCAGCCGCCGCTTACCCGCTGTGGCCCCCCATCCAGGCGAGGATGGTGGGCTGCGCGTCTGCATCGACATACCAGGGCTCAACCAAGCCGCATCTCAGGAGCGCCTCTGGCCTTCGCAAGTGGAACGCTGTGAGGGCCTGCCCCACAGTTATGTTCGCATGCCTTACGGCTTGCCGAACACGAATGCTGCGTACCAGCGCATCATGAGGGCCATCTTGGAGGCTCAAGAGGTCATGCGCTCCGCAGCCCTGGTGGAGATGGAGACGGTCCGCGAGGAGCCACCAGCGCCTCCGGAGCCTCCCGAGGCCCCAGGGCCTGGGGGCTCGTGAGGATCTGCTCCCGCAGCCCACCGAGTCTGCTGCATCAACACCCCTTCGTCTTCAGCGTCATCAGGTGACATCTTTATAGTTTCATTTCTAGCTGGGAGCGCCCTCAGGGCTGCATTATTCCCAGGCCGCGTGGGTCCGTCCCTGTGGCATGTATCGCTCTTATTTCATGTTCTTAGCTCACCCTGCTCGGGGCGCCCCTCGGGTTGCATTATCCCCAAACCGCTCGGTCAGACCCAGTGGCGTGTACCCCTCTTGCATTTTATCTTAGGGTTGTGTTTTCGACACATCATGTTTGTTATTTGGTGCCGGTTCATGGTACCTTTCTTCTTCCTAGATGTCGCAAGCTTGCGCGTTAAAGGGGGGGTGCCTGAGCATCGCGACTCAGAGCTCCTACCGGCTTTCCGGCCCTCACCCTCTGGTCTGCCCACAGCATCGCGCCCCGGTACACCAGCGACGGCTGAGACCAGCCCGAGAGCCGGGACCCGAGGACGTAGAGTTTCGACATCTAACCCAGCTTGCGCGTTAAAGGGGGGGTGCCTGAGCATCACGACTCAGGGCTCCTACCGGCTCTCCGGCCCTCACCCTTTGGTCTGCCCACGGCATCGCGCCCCGGCAGACCAGCGACGGCTGAGACCAGCCCGAGAGCCGGGACCCGAGGACGTAGAGTTTCAACATCTAACCCAGCTTGCGCGTTAAAGGGGGGGGGGGGTGCCTGAGCATCGCGACTCAGGGCTCCTACCGGCTCTCCGACCCTCACCCTCTGGTCTGCCCACGGCATTGCGCCCCGGCACACCAGTGACGGCTGAGACCAGCCCGAGAGCCGGGACCCGAGGACGTAGAGCATCGGCATCTAGCCAAATTTGTAGGAACACACTCCAAGATAAGGCCCAGAGCCAGGCGCAACCCACCTTGAGGTAGGGCCCCGTGAGTCCCGCGCTGGCTCACGGGTGCCCAGATACACCTCGTCAAGCCCTACTGTGCCAGCCACGTGTCAGGGCGGGGTTGTACACGCCCCGGGGGCTCCTCCCGGAGGGGAGCCCCCTCCCACGCACCAGTGGAAGCACCATGCTCCGCTCTGGCTGACGACACTACCGAGGAGTGGCTGTCTAGCCTCATCGCAACGCCTCCCCTCGAGAGTGCCGCGCGAGGGGGCTGGGCACGGGGGCTACGCCTGGGTCACGCCCAGGCGCACGCCACCCAGCCAGGCCCCCCTGGCCTGGTTCGTCGCGCGTCCCTCCCCTAGCGGAGCCAAGGTATGAAGGCCGTTTGAGCGTCAAGGGGGACTCCTGAGCATCGCGACTCAGGAGCCTAACTGGTCACGTAGCCCCTCACTCCTTGGTCCCGTCCTGGTTTCCGGTTGGGGTTAACGGCGATTGAGGTATGCGCGGGGCCGGGCTCTGCAGACGTAGAACGGTAGATCCACCCCCACATCTCACCTCCCTACTTGCTGTTCAAGCTCCAAGGGGGACTCCTAAGCATCGCGACTCAGGAGCCTAACTTGTCACGTAGCCCCTCACTCCTTGGTCCCGTCCTGGTTTCCGGTCGGGGCTAACGGCGGCTGAGGTATGCGCGGGGCCGGGCTCTGCCGGCGTAGGACACAAGCAAGTAGGAAGGAAATAGCGCAAATTTAAAGGAATTCAAAAGCAAATATTACAGTCCATACTGTTATCACAACACCAAATGCAAGTTTTAACGCCTCCCCGAGGCCTGACACATGTGCAGAAACTAAAAGCAGGGCGGGAGCCACAACAGAGTCACTTGCTGACCGTCGAGTTGCGCGGAGCGGGTTCGCCTTGTGGAGCTGCCAGGCTAGCAGCGCTCCGCTTCGGCCTGGTGCTGAAGGCCCAGAACTTCCCCAGCAGAGCCTCCGCACGACCCTTCACAGCCTCGGCAGCGGCAACGGGATGCTCGCCACTCGCCGGCTCCAGCAGGCTATCGAGGTCGACGTTGGGGTCCCGAAGATAGATGTGGGTGAACACCCGCGTCAGCGCCGCAGAAGACAAGACGCGTGCCTCGGCCTCAGCCGTAGGGCCGAGGCCAAGGGCGACATCGTCAAGGGCACGAACCAGGGAGGGAAGCAGCTTGGCGGGGCCGTCCTCCTCGCCGGCTAGCGGGCTCTCCAGGCCGCTCTCATAAAGCGTCTTCAATGAAGCTCGGGCCTTCTCCTCCATCTCCGCAAAGGCCACACGATCCTCGGCAAGAACCCGTGCCTTGCTGTCCAACTCAACCTTCCTCGCCTCCAGCTCTTGCTCCAGCGTGCCTAGGCGGTCACGGCGCTTCTTGAGCTTGGCGTCCCAGTCCTTGACGGCCGCCTCGCGAGCCTTCATGCCGTCCTCCTGCTCCAGGCGAAGGCGAGTCTCCTTGGCGAGCCGGTCCTGCAGGCCCTTTAGCTCGCCCTCCAGCACCTCGCAACGACCTCGGGCATTAGCCGCCTCCCCCAAGGCGGCGTCACGGGCAACCTTTGCCCCAAGGACGGCCTGCTTCTCCTCGTCGCAGGCCGTCGAGGCCTGGACCAGCGTCGCCCGAATCGAAGCATCGAAGTGAATCCAGCTAGAGGCTAGCTCCAAGCGCCCGGCCACCAAACGAGGGTCGGCGCTCAGAAGATCCCACCGCAGACGGTCCAGTTCAGTAGCAGCACGATCCAGGACAGTAGGAGGAGACGGGGAAGCAGCAGTCGACGGAGTAGGAGAAGGCGGCAGCGTGACCATGGTGTCTTGAGGCGGAGCCTGCTGCGCCCCAGCGGCTGTGGCGACGGCGTCAAGCGGGGGCGCCTCAGGGGTCGCCAGGGCCATAGGAGCCGAGCTCGCCCCAACTGGCTCGGCAGGGCCTCCCAGGGACGCCTGGGCAGGAGAGGCCCGCGCATCACGTTCATCTTCTTTCGCGAGCAGAGGCGCTGCCGCGGATGGAGTCTCAGGAGCCCCCTTCGGCTTCTTTGCCGTGGGCGCCAGCCTAGCCGGGAGATGCGAGCATCAAGCCTCAGCGGCGAAACAAGAAACAAGACAGGGATCAAGCACTTACAAGTCATCGCCCGCGGACTCAAGCAGCCTCCGGCCGTACTTGAAGCCCGAGAGCCGGTTGCAAGGACCAGCCTCAAGGAGCGCGGGTGCAGTTGGGGCGCCTGCGGATCGCCTCGGGGCTGGGGCGGACCCGCGGGGGATCATCCCAGTCCGGTCCTTCTTCGGAACCGGGGGCAGGCTCCCGCCGCCCTGCTCGCCATCACCCTCGTCGTTGTCACTCAGAGAGAGGCGGAGAGTGCGGGACTTGCGCCGAGGAGGTGGAGCCCTTGACTCTGCCTCGGAGTCAGCCCCCTTTTCCCGCTCCCCTTCCTCCCTCTCTTCGCTGGAGTCGCCGGAGGATATGTCCACCAGGTCCTCAGGAGCCTCCGCGGGCACAGGCCCGTCCCCGTCGAGGACGGGCATGGACCCCACAACCTGCTCCCAGTCCTCGCGAAGGAACAGGGGCGTCGGAGCGCCCTCCAACCTTGCCACGTCGCCCCCGACCAAAGATTGGAGGACCGCGGCCAGATCCTCATCGGCCAGGACCGCGGGGCTCGGGTGGGGCCTCCACATCGGAAGCGAGTACTGACGAAGCGGAGCCAGCTGATGCTCCAGGAACTCCCTCAGCAGCGAGGCGCCAGTCAGCTTCGCCGCCACCATGCTGGCCGGCCTCAGATCCGCATCCATCTTCTCCAACACCAGCCTTGCACGGGGATCCACAAGCTCCACTCGAGACCAGTTGTCGGAGCTCGAGGGGAGCCCCGTGGGCAAGGCCAGCCGGGGGTGGACGTGCCCAGCATTAACCAAAACCCACTTGCTCCTGAAGCCCTCAATCCTTTTCCCGGGATTCGAAATGGCGATGGAGCTGCCGTACGCGACGAAGCTCGCACACGCAGAGACGGAGCCTCGAGAGGGCCGGAGTTAGAAGTAGTGGCGCAGCAGGGCCACTGAGGGCTTCACCCCCACGCGAGCCTCGCAATGGTAGGCGAAGATTTCCAGAAGGAGGACAAAATTGGGGTGAAGATGCAGAGCTTGAAGGTTGTAATGGCAGAGGACGGAAAAGAAGAACTCAGAGAAGGGAGGCACTAGACCGGCGACAATGGCGCTCACGAAGAGCGGATAGAAGGTGCTTCCCTGGCCCTCAGGGAGGGCAGAGCCAGCCTTGAACACCTTCGCCCCGTCGACGCCCTGCGCCGCTGCCAACTGGCGCACCCGGGCAAGGCTTGCCTCCGACACGTTTGGCGAGTCCAGGGCGGGCGAGTTCCAAGCTCCGGCTGGGGCCTGGCGAGGCGCCATGTCTGGCTAGGGCGCGCGGGTGGAGTAGATCTGGAGATTTCGAAGGAAGGAGAGGCGCAAGAAAGGGGATCTGAGCAGCAACTAGAGAGAGCAAAGGAGGCAGAGGGCAGATGCCGCTCCTTATCAACTAGTGCGGTTGCGGAGACGCCCATGTCCAATCAACCGCCACGCGGCGCCCAAGGCCGCAGGCTATTGGGGCCTGCGACGCTTCGCACTTGCCCTTTCGCCTCTCTGCTCGGCCAAGTCCGGGCGCACCTTGGGCCCGGGGGCTACTGTCGGTGTTCTGGGAACGGGGGTCCCTAGACTTGCCTGCCTGCGGCCTGCGGCGTGGCTCAAAGGGGGCCCCAGCACGGACCATCTTCATCAACACAAGCTCAAGACCCTCGCGAGGGGCCAGGCCTCGCGGGGCGGACGACAATGAACTTCCTCAGGCACGACCTCGTCAGGTTGGCTCATGAGGAGGCGGAGAGTTCAAGGTAGGGTACCTCGCGAGGTGCCCATGACGCAAGCCATGATGACCAAGGGTGCTAGCCGGGCGCCAGCCTGCGCAGTGTCCTTCTTTCCTCTTTGGTGCAAGGGAAGCAAGAGCAGGCGAGAGTATCAAGCAAAGGCGTCCATTTCGGTGCAACAAGACCAAGACCAGTCCAACAGCAGGATGGAGGTCACCATGGAGCCCAAGACGGCGTCACCAACAGAGCCTTTGACAGGCGAGGACCAACTTTAGTCAGGATAAGCGTACTAGATGTTCCCCTTTAAATTGGCCAATTGTTGGCACCCTTCCTGCTCAATTTTTGGGAAGAGGCCTAGGGCCTTCGCCTATAAATAGGACTAGCCACCCACAGGGTAGGGGGGGGGGAGAGATCAATCCATCCGGCCGGCAAAAAGAGAGAGAGAGAGACCACAAGAACAGACCCTCGCGAGGCTGTTCTTCCTTGTATTGTTCATCATCAGCCCAAGAGGCAATCCACCACATCACACACTGGAGTAGGGTATTACACCACAATGGTGGCCTGAACTAGTATAAATCTTGTGTCTCTTGTGTTGTTCTTCTCGTAGTTTAGATCCTAGCGATTCGGTGAGGAACAGGTTGGTAGAAGGCGAAACCTCCATGCGCACCCCAATGTTCGAACCTCAAGGGTCTGCCGGAACCCTAAATCCGACATCGGTGGATTAGCAGCTGGACTTGGAGGAGTAGCATGCGGGCTTGATGGATCAACATGAGCAGCCGGACCAGCTTCTGGCGGATTAGCATTAGTGTTTGGATCTTGTGGGGCAGAGTCATCCATGACAACATCAGTGTTTCTACCAGCATCTTCTGGGGTCTTCTTCGGTTCAACTTCATCAGTGGGGGCATTGGTTTTGGCCTTCTTGCTTAGTCGGGCTTTGGCACTACAATACCAAACAAAGGTTAGTACGGTAAACCGACGCATGAAGGAAAAGCTGAAGAATAGTGTACTTACCCAGCAACGGTCTTGAGGGGAGGCAATTGCGTGGTTGATGAGTCGCCAGATGAAGAATTAGAAGTCACCTGATAATTTGAATCCGACGGATTAAGTGGGTATCGGAAGCAACCCACCAAGGGATAAGGTTTATTAAAAGAGGAAGAGACCTCTGGACGATGTTTCCGGGGCGGAGTGTCTGGTAAACCGGAGGAAGTGACTTGTTGGCCACTATGCCGGGTTGTGTGACGACCTTCATGTTGCTGTGTCTTCAAAGAAAATTGCGGATCCAAATGAGCAAGAGGGTGAGAGCATTTTACTTTCCGAACTGCACGGCGAAATTTTTGAACCAGCACATGATCTGAATCGGAGGAAAGGGAGATTACCTCTACATGGTCGGCATGACTGGCTTCTGCATCATCCTGGTAATAATTGTTGTCAATAAGGTGTACGAAAAATAAGCCAAGGAAGTCAAGTTCTACCTCTTGATCCGATTCCTCGATGTCTTCGGGCGGATCAGCGGACTCGGCGGTCTTCCTCTTGGCTGGTTTCTTTGTGACTTTGCATTTGGCACGAGGAGCCCTTGCCGGTTTATCTTGAGTTTTCCTCTTCCATAAGGAATCTTTGGCCTGTAGAATTAAGCAAAGGATTATTATAGCAGTGTTAAAGCGGAGATGGATCAAAAAGCACAAGGTTAAAGTTTTTACCGCTGGCGGTTTGTTGGAGGCATAAAAAGGGCGCAGCCTAGTTTTGCTGCATGCGGCGATCGATTCATCAAGCATCTTCTTCACAGACTCAGTGACTTCATCATCAGTCATTTCTATTTCATTAAACCGTTGAGGGTCGTTGGTGTTGCCGGTATATTCATGCATCAACCCGGAGCGACGACTTAAAGGTAGGATACTCCATGAAACCCAGCAGTGAACGAGGTCAACACCGGTTAAACCGTTGGCTAGGAGAGCCCGGAGTTTGGCGAGTTGAGGTGCATAAGCCTGTCGCTCCTTGGCAGTGAGCCGTTGAGGCAGTGGATGGCCATTGCTGAGCTGGTGAGCAGGGTAACCCAGCAAAGGATTCTCTTCAGCAGGACCAGTGTTTTGACAATAAAACCATGTTTGGTTCCAGTCTTTGGGATGACTGTGATGTTTTGCATGAGGGAAATCAACTTCTTTCCTCTTCTGGATTGACACCCTACCAAGTTTAGTGTTGGGACCATCAGAGAACTCAGTTCAGTGGTTTAAATGGAAAAAGTCCCGGAAGAGCTCAACAGATGGTTCTTCTTGAAGATAAACTTCACAGAATACTTGAAAATTGCATATGTTGGACACAGAATTCGGTCCAATATCTTGTGGATGGAGTTGAAAGCTGGCAAGGACATCCCGGAAAAACTTTGACCCGGGAGGGCTGAATCCCCGGTCTAGATGTTGCATGAACACTATCACTTCTCCATCTTGAGGTTCAGGAGGGCATTCAGGGCCAGGGACTCGCCAATGAAGGACATTTTTTGAAGCTAAAGCGCCAGTCAGAACATATCCATTGATTTGCGTTTCCGTAATCCGGGAAGGAACTCGGTTGCAAGCGGTGAATTGCTTGGTCATTTTGGAGAACAAACTGTAAAAGAAAAGTGAAGGCCGGTTTACGATTGAAGGTTGATATGCACTAATCGGTGTTAAACCGGGGAATTTGATCAAGGCATATATGTGAGTTAAACCGGAAACTACTATTCAAGTCAAGATGGCGGTTTGAGTGAGGGCTAATGGCATATGGCGGATTATCAACTACTAAAGGTCAAACCGCCTTTAACGGAGGAACCAGATATGAAATCTAACAAGTGTTGTAGAAACAAGTTTCACAAGATGGTGATATAATTTTGGATCTACCATGGTTTAGTAAAAATATTTTTCTAAGCCCTAGAGTGGCGTTAAGCAGGACAAAGAAGGCCTAGATAGGATTTATTCAGGAACGACAAGATGTTGTAGTACGGTAGATTAAAACTCTGGATCTACCACAAAAGGAAACAGTCAGGCCTAGCTAAGATTCAGTAAGAGGCCAAGGGAAAAGCGGATAAGCATTGACGAACGTCGATGAACAGGGAAGAACATGAAGCCCTAATGGAGATCTAGGGTTACAGGAAGAAAGCTTACCGGATTCTCAGGAGCAGCGGAGGAGAATTGCGGATCTCTAGAAACATTCAGGTTGATGCATCGGCCTGAGATGAGGCAGAGCTTAGAGGTCGATGGTGGTGCCGGAGCTCGCGGTCTTCAGAGTCGCGAGGAAGAAGAAGATGAGAAGAGGCAAGGGGGAAACATGGAAGGACCCTCGGTCCTATTTATAAAGGCAAGAGGATAAAATGGCAGGCGCGAAAATCGAGGGGCCTGAAGCGGCAAAGGAGGGTGCAGCTGTCGCCTTGATCTTTGGGAATTAATTAAGAGAAGGGAATATTCATAAATCCTTTTATGCAGAGATGACATCATGACGATTTACTACAGTAACAGAAGATGACGTCACGGCGGTTCACCAAAGTTTACAGGGAGATGACAATATGGCGGTTTACAAAAATCATCAGAAGATGCTCACGGAATTTTTCTAAGTATTGAAGATTGACATGAATAGGTTCAAGTCAATCTGGGGCCTAATGTTGAGGATATAACTACTGAATGTAAACCGCCCAGGAGGGGCCGGTTCACGCTCAACTATACTGAAGCCCATGAAGATAAGAAGATGGCGCTTTACTGAAAGCTTAGAGGCCCAAACCCCAGAGGCGGATTAGGACCCATAGTGGTAAACCGTCATAGTTGTATAACTTGTATTGTAAGATAGGGAAAGGGAGAGACCGAGCTGAACACGTGTATGAGTCGGCCTTGGGACTCTGTAAACCGGCCGGGCGTCAACCTGTGTATATATAGGGACGACCCGATGGCGGTTCAGTAACAACAAACAACAACTCAAGACCCAGGCAAAGCGTATTTGCTCCCTGGTCATCGAAACCCCAATAATTCCATCACAACTAGATGTAGGCTTTTACCTTTATCGAAGGGGCCGAACTAGTATAAAACTCTCGTGTCCCTTGTCTGGTTTAACCCCTTCAGGCTAATCTCGTTGCGATGGCTCCATGACTAAGTCCTTCCGCTAGGACATCTGACTTGATATTTCCACGACAGTAGCAAAATCTAATGCAAGCATGAGAGTATAGAATGGGTGATATCGGGATGATCAAAGGGGGGCTAGCCTGGAGGTTCCGCTGAAAGGGAAGAAGGGCATCGTCGACATAGTCGATCACAGGGGCATCAGCAGCGGTCTTGGGATCTACTAGAGAGAAGAGGGGGGAGAAACAGTAAATATAAAACACATAGAGGTAATATGATGCACGACAAGAAAACACGCAACGATAGGGGTGCTCTAACGCAGTGTTACACGATACTGGCGAAGGGGGAAAACATCTGGGAAAATATTCCCGGTCCCGGACGTCTGTCAGACAGATGAACCGGAGGGGAAAAGTTGCATGTTCGCTATGCGAGGGGTGTGTGGCGGGCAAATGTACCGCGTATCTAGATTCATCTTGTCGTTTTGAGCAACTTTCATGTACAAAGTATTTTCATCCGAGTTACGGTTTATTTTATATGATTTTTCAAAGATTTAAACAAATTATGAATTTTCAAGTATATTATTAATTCAAAAAAGATTAAATGGGAAAAAGCTAGAGGTACCTGAAAGTGTACCCAGCAAGTGGCTATTGAGGCTGATAGGTGGGGTCCAGTTGACTGCCTAGTCAGCAATCAACTAAGACCGTTGACTAGTCAAAGGGCTCACGGGACCCGCATGTCATTGACTGGGTTATCCCAGTCAGCAGTTTGGGTCAATGGGACCAATGGGACCCAAGTGTCATTGACTAGCAGTTATTTGTTTTAACTAAAATGATTTATCTAGGAGGGACCCACATGTTATCTATACATAGACTAATCTACCCACTAACTTTAATCTAGTCTAAATAGGGGCTATCACCAGCGGCAATGGCCCAAACAGGCCATTGGTGTGCTTGGGCACGCACGCACATGAGTGTACGGCGACCACGGCTAGCAGCAAGCATAGCACCATCAGCCGGCGACTGCAACAAGAGGCAGCACTAGCGGTGGCCATGCAAAGCAGCCGTAGCTAGTATGAGCAGCAGCAGAAGCAGGGACGCAGGCGCGCGTGCAGCAAGCAGTAGCAGTTCGCAAGGGCTTGCAGGGTACGACCAGGGGCACATGACCACGCGCGGGAGCGGAGCTCCGGCCATGGCGTTCGAAGCGCCGACCGACGATGAGCAGCGGCAGCAGGACGGTGGGCTCGACGGGGGGCACAGCCACGCGTGGGCGAGCATGCACAGGGGCGTAGTCGGGCGCAGCCGGTCGTGGCCGAGCGAGGCGGTCACGCGGCCAAGAGAGGAGCTGGGCACGAACGGCGTGATGAGTGGGGCAACAGCGGCAACGGCTGCACGGCAAGCAGCCGCCGCCGGCGGCGGCAAGCGGCAGCGGCAGTACCTGGCAGCAGCACCAACGGCAGCTACGCAGCAATAGCAATAGAAGCACAACCATGAGCAGCAGGAGCACATGAGCGAGCATATGCGGATGAGTTCCGGCCATGGTGAGCGGCCGAGCGCGTGGGACGACATCTACGACAATGGATTCGAAGGAAAAAATAGGGGGAATCGGAGGAGAAGCTCACTTCGAGCATGTAGAGGTGCTAAGTGGGCTCGGGGAGGGCTCGATGGTGCCGGAATCGAAGACGAACGGCGTCGGGTCCGAGTTGAAGGCGAGGTCAATGGCGGAGCTCGGGGTCGGCCCAGCTTGATCCCGTGCACGAGGAGGAGGAAGCAGACGATGGTGGATCCGCGGGACCTCCCAGCTCGGCATGGGGGCGACGGTGGCCGCGAGGTCGACGACAACAACGGCGACGGAGGCGTTTGGGAGTGGGCGGATCTGACGAGAGGAAAGGAAAGGGGCGCACTAGGTTTCGACAAGGGAGGGAGGAGGGCGAGGGCGTCCTCTTAACCACACGGAGGGAGCAGGGATGGCCGCCATGGGATCAGGGGCGCCATGGGATGGCCGCCACGATGCCCCCTGCTTCTGTAGCGTGAGGAGGGAGAGGATTGGGGTGTGGGCTGTAAGTTTAGGTCCATAGGGAAAAGATGGGGGGCTTTTCTCCTTCTTTTTTAAAATAAAACTGCTAGTGTTTCCTATTTAGTTTAGATAGTAATTGATTTTTGTCGGAGCTCAAACTTTGCACAAAATGCTATGCAACATTCTAGGGCTGCACAAAAGTTTTTGAGGCATTTGCAAAGGTTGAGAAGATTTTCCTAATTGAAAAGGCCAATTTAAATGCCTTTGGACCACTTATTGAGTTCCTAGGAATTTATTTGTGAGTCAATTTAAGTTGGTTTCAACTTGACACAGGTCAGGAGAATTTATAGAATATTGTGCACATTTTAGTTTGAACGTTTGACAACTTTTGCCGTTTGACTTGATTTTGAATTTTGAATTCGAACGGAATTGGAGCAACACGATTTATCAACAGTAATCATGGTGACGTGGAACCACTAGTAGATGGTCATTGTAGCTTAGTTATCCGTGCATAACACTGTGAAGCCAAACAGGTAATAGTCTATGCACAGTGAAGTCAAACAGACCAGGCAAACAAGCAATGACTTCACGAAGACAAACTGAAATGTAAAGGTAAGGGATAGAACCAATAGCTTGGTGAAGACAAGGATTTGGTAGACCAGTTCCAGTTGCTGTGACAACTGTATATCTGGTTAGGGAGGCTGAGATTGAACTCAGAAGACCATGTCTTCACCTTATTCCCCTTGAGCTAAGGACACCCAGTCCTCGCCCAATCACTCTTGTAAGTCTTCAAGGTAGACTTTCAAACCTTCACAGACTCCGTTCACCGGCGATCCACAATGACTCTTGGATCCTCAGAACGTGACGCCTAACTGGCTGGAGGATGCACAATTGTCAAGTGTAACAAGTCTTCAGATCACACGGACAGAAAGAGTTCAGTGATGCCTAAGACTCTTTGGCTTGGGTGTTTTGGGCTTTGTCCTCGCATGGATCTCTCTCTCAAAGGCTTCGGAGGTGGGTTGCTCTCAAACGACAAAAGCCGTGTACTAATTCTGAGCAGCCACCAATTTATGATGTAGGGGGTGGGCTATTTATAGCCAGGAGGCAACCCAACATGATATGTCTGAAATGACCCTAGGTCACTGTCGGTGTTAAAACCGACGGATCTCGGGTAGGGGGTCCCAAACTGTGCGTCTAAGGCTAATGGTAACAGGAGGCGGGGGACACGACGTTTACCCAGGTTCGGGCCCTCTCTATGGAGGTAATACCCTACTTCCTGCTTGATTGATCTTGATGATATGAGTATTACAAGAGTTGATCTACCATGAGATCGTAGAGGCTAAACCCTAGAAGCTAGCCTATGGTTATGATTGTTCTTCTATGGACTAAACCCTCCGGTTTATATAGACACCGGAGGGGGCTAGGGTTACACAGAGTCAGTTATAGAGAAGGGAATCTACATTTCCGAATTGCCAAGCTTGCCCTCCACGCAAAGGAGAGTCCCACCCGGACACGGGACAAAGTGTTCAATCTTGTATCTTCATAGTCCAACAGTCTGGCATAAGCATATAGTCCAGCTGTCCGAGGACCCCCTAATCCAGGACTCCTTCAGTAGCCCCTGAACCAGGCTTCAATGACGATGATTCCGACGCGCAGATTGTCTTCGGCATTGCAAGACGGGTTCCTTCTCCGAATACTCCAAAGTAGATCTTGAACACAAGAATCGTGTCCGGCTCTGCAAAACAAATTCCACATATCACCGTAGAGAGTACAATTTTCCACGAGTCTAATCTGCTGACAACTTGTCCATAGCGTGACATCACGCCGTGGCCCGGTTATTATTCAAACCGTTTTTCCAACCTATCACTACACATTTTGCGAGGCGGTTTCATTGGCACGTCTTGTCAAAGCAGATATCGTATCCCCTTATCACGGGATTCTCATCAATACGGGCGTGGGTAACCCAACCACTCCATTAGTATGACTCCTTGAATTAGGCAAGTTCCAAATGGCCGCGCGGAGGACGCTTGACATTCATCCCCTTTATAAAGAGGTCAAGACCTGTCCTTTTATTTCCACGCTTGATCCTTCCCTTCCCCCACCTCGAGTTCCAATACCCAAGGCTCAGTCCAAGAGCTTCGGACCTCCAACCATGTCCGGATCCAGCCTTCAAGGCCAGTGGATGGCCTCTTCTGTCACAGAGGAGGACATCAAGAAGCTTAGGGAGGCTAGGTACCTGACCGCCGAAATCCTTCACAGGCTTCCTGCTCAAGGACAGGTTATCCCTACTCCCAAACCCAACGAGAGTGTCGTATTCATCTCCCACTTCCTCCGGGGGCTAGGCTTTGGTCTTCATCCCTTTGTAAGAGGGCTCATGTTCTATTACGGCTAGATTTTCATGATCTAGCTCCAGATTCCTTCCTTCACATCTCAACGTTCATCGTTGTGTGCGAGGCCTTCCTCCGCATTACCCCACACTTCGGCTTATGGCTCAAGACCTTCAATGTGAAGCCGAGGATAATCGACGGGCGACACGCGGAGTGCGGAGGCGCTATAATAAGCAAAGGTGTCGATGTTTTATGGACAAAGGGTTCCTTCCCGGAGGTTTCTGACCCATGGCAACGGGAGTGGTTTTATATCACAGCATCCCGAGGTAGAAAGTGGGCGGCCGCCCTGCCTTCCGATCCGCACCTCCGCCACAGCTTGCATCATGGGTCAATAAGGGGCTGGACTGGGGATCGGTTGATGATGTGCGGACATTGCAAACCCGCATTCAGGATCTCATCAAGAAGGACATCAATCTTGTCAAAGTAATCCAAGTAATGCTAGTTCGTCGGGTCCTGCCATGCCAACGTCGACCTCTCCATATGTGTGAGTTCAACCCGGAAGGACCGCAAACTGTTCAACACTTCTTCGGCGTGACGCTCGAAGGGATGTATCAATCATTCTTCGGATCACGAATAAAGTGTCCGGACACAACAGAGGATGCAAGCCTCGATTGCAACCATCCAGATACCCAGGTAAGTAATTCCACAACCAAACACACTGTCATTATATTTGTCACAACATTATCCTGAAAAACCATCCTCGGCCAGGATTGGATAAGAAAGGTGGAGAGGATCAGGTGTTCGACTCCTCTTCCCGAAGATTCGGCGGATCCTGTATTAACCAGGATGCTGGCTCGCGCACCTTATCAAGTGCTATTAGGGAAGGACAAGGAGAGGAATGAGGATGCCGAAAGCGGACTTCACGCTGGCGGTACGTTACACATCATGACTGGGGAAATTGGTATTCCCGTGTCGGAGGATGAACTGGGAGGAAAATCTAGTATCCCCTCTCCCACGGGAAGAAAAGGGCCGCCCCTAAAGACTTGGAAGCAGAGGTCTCCAAACAAGGTAAGAAACCTTCATCAGGGGGCCCTACCCCGGAGGGCAACATTGTAGCACAGCACCCACAGGGGGGCCAACCGTCAACCAAGCCGTAAGTGAACAAAGGTGCTTGGTAAGCATACCCCGTTCTTTTCCTGAGAATAATGACTGAGACGTATGTTTTGTAGTTCAGCCTACAGCCTCCCTCAACAATCTTCGTCTTCGGGGGATCTCCTTCCGGAGATGATGGAGAGCGAAACGCCTCCTCCTACTTCTCCGCCTCATAAGGCGGACGACCCTGAGGTGTCGTCCCGGAGGATCTCTCCCAATCCGCAAAGGCCAGAAGGTAACTCTTCGGCCGCCCAAGGTCCGAGGTGTTCGACTCCTAGAGAGACCAACAGAAAAAAAACCCAGACTGTCTGACATACAGCAGGACACATTGACGGATCTTCTGCGGCAAGCGCCTATCTCAGAGGCCCATCGTACCTTAATAGGTACGGTGGTTGAGAGGATTTCCTCCGCAAAAAGCGGGTAGAATGAAGCTTTTACGAGCCTGCTAAGAGGCTTTGAGGTTCGCAATGTGATATTTTCTGAATGTACCGTAAACACCAGGTGCACTGTGTATATATAGTAGCTCCTAAGACTCTGGTTGCCATCCTAACGGGGCAATCAGAGGATCGAAAATAGAAATAATCTCAGGTAACGATTTTGCCAATTTTGTACACAGGCGGCTGCAGCCCCGGCACCGAATTTGTCGAACTGAAGCGGCAACTTGATGTGGCGGATGAAGACCTCACGCTTGTGAACAAGCGGCTTGATGAGGCAAAGGGTATGTATATTTGGGTGGTCAGCGAATATCAATAAGAGCATGATGCTGGGATTTATAATATGCTTTTACTGCAGATGGTGCTGCCGCCGTGGAGACCCTTCGGGCTGAGCTTGCCCAGGCCAAGGAGCAAACCAGGAGAAGCAATGCGGCTACCGAGAAGGCAGCTGATGAATTAAAAGCCAAACAGGCTGCTCATCGCCAAAGTGAGGATAGAATGGCTAACATGGCTTTTGAGCTACAAAATGCCACTAGCTGATATGAGCTTCTCGAAAGGGAAAACCAAGCGAAAATGGCTGACCTAGAAAAAGCCTTACAGGCAGCGAAGGAAACTCACTCTAAGATCAGAGCGGCTCGGGAGGAGCTCCGGCAAGCCGGAGAGATCGCGGCTGGGAAGCCCTTCTTATTGCGAACAAAATTAGGCGATCCGAAGTATGCCCCTCTTGATCAATTGTGGAGTTCTCCAGACGCATACTTGGATTTGTCAAAGAGTGCTCCCGATGTGACACAATATTTCCAAGATCAAGAAGATCATGAAGCGGAAAGATTGTTCTGGTCGAAGTTCAGTACTCCAAGGCATCCGCTGCTGTTGAACGAGAAAATGGATGAATTCGCCGAGCTCCATAGGCTATCCGGGCTTGCCTTGAAGGCTGTCGTGGATTGCCTATGGTCGAAGGAACCAAGTCCGAATAGTTATTTTTGTTTGGTGCAACGATTTATTTGTGCTGTGCCGCATATGGATGTTGTCAAGCGGTCGGCGTGCATATAGGGTGCGAGGATGGCCCTTGCCCATGTAAGACATACTGGGCGAGGATGGAGGCCACCGATATTGCAACCAGGGGTCCACCCGGGGGTCAGGACTCACCCGAGCACTATTTTGAAGAAGTCCTAGAAGGTGCTTGTTTAATAGAGGCTCAGCGCTCAAAGAATATCATGTTCAAATGACATGTATCTTGATTGTAAAAACAATGCTTTTGATAATAAAGGCTATATTTATACCTTTGCTCGTGAAGTATTGTAGTGCCTCCTGTGCGTCCATTTATGTATATATGTATATAACCTGAAAGTTTGCAGTCATCGGCTTCTGCCCCCTCGCGTATAATGCGGGGGTGTTCGGTAAAAGCACGTAATCACACTTGATCCAATGTCTTGGTCCGTTAAGGAGGTGGTAGCACGGCGAACGAGGCAATTGGACTATATAGCTTTAACACTTTCACTTAGCCATAGGAGTTTGACGGTGGGGCTACTATATAGCCCCTGGTATGTCCGCGTTTATCCGAATACGGTGCATTTACATATGTGGCCGGAAAACCGGTCCTTTGTTAATGCGAAGGAATCGTGAAGATTCCGCTGAGTCATCGAGTGGTTGACCAGTCTCTCACTTTATCATGATAGTTAGTTTTCGGCTTTCTCTACTGAGGTGCTCATCCGGATGAACCAGGGCACAATCGCAATAGTTCTCTCGATGCCACCTTAGCCAATAGAGCGGAATGTTAGGCAGCAAAACACGGGAGCCGGGCAAACCCAACTATTGACCAAAGACATGTTTCGGAGCTGATGCATATAAGGCGAAACTCGTGACGCCGAACACTCCCGAAGGTATTCAGACTTTACAACATATACTGGGCTGAATACAACCCTCGATAATGAGCCCTGAATTTCAAGGTACATGCATAAATCCGGCGTGACGAAAGAGCGCCTGTGGTGAGAGCATAGATCTCAAAAAACACATTGGTTGCTGCTTCCGTAACGTCTATTTTAGAACGGCGAATCATAAGCTCGCCAATACCGCCAGTATCCCTCTTGGTCATTTTAAGTGCCAGGAGGGTGTGAGACAACAAGAGAAAATAAAAAAGGTTTACACGGGGTCTTAATCTAAAAAGAAACCTTTGAACTGGGCCCTGCTGGACGTTTGCGCCTTTGTCTCCGTTGTGCCGTATCTTTGAAGGGTATAGCATGATGGTCATCTGTAAAAAAAAGAAAAACCCAGGTGCAAGATTCTGGTGTGACCGTGCGTAAAGTCAGTTTATCTTAATGAACCGTGAAAATTCAATCTCTTGAGTGTAAATATGGTCAAGCCAAACTATGGACCTTTTACATGCGGGCAGCCCCCCGTACCACATATGGGGGCATAGCCGTTAATCAAGCTCAGGTTTATCTGAGTTGCCACAACTAGGTGTGCGCCGAACACATCTAGCCGTGTCCGTGGTCTCGAAGACTGATGAGTTGCTCGGGTTGGAAAAGCCATTCCGTGATTCGGCTGCTAGAGCCGTCACGTATTCTTCCGTACGAAGAGAACGCTCTGTGTTTTCACTGATTGTGATAACGCCGCGTGGACCGGGCATCTTGAGTTTGAGATAAGCGTAATGCGGGACTGCATTGAAACAAGCGAAGGCCATTCTTCCGAGTAGTGCATGATAGTCGCTTCGGAACGGAGCAATGTTGAAGATTAGTTCTTTGCTTCGAAAGTTGTCGGGAGAATTGAATACAACCTCCAATGTTAAAGAGCCTGTGCAGCGGGCCTCTACGCCTGGTATCACTCCTTTATAGGTAGTATTGCTTTGGTTGATTCTTGATGGGTCTATCCCCATCTTGCAGACAGTGTCCTGATATATCAGATTAAGACTACTGCCGCCATCCATGAGGACTTGGGTGAGATGGTATCCGTCGATTATTGGGTCGAGCACCAAGGCAGCCGAACCCCCATGACGGATACTATTCAGATGATCCCTGCGATCGAAAGTGATCAGGCAGGCCGACCATGGGTTGAATTTGGGGGCGACGGGCTCTACAACATATATATCTCGGAGTGCGCGTTTGCGCTTCCTCTTTGGGATGTGGGTGGCATAAATCATGTTCACTGTTTTGACCTCCGGTGGAAATTTTTTCTGTCCCCCAGTGTTCGGCTGGCGAGGTTTGTCCTCATCTTCACTTAGCGGCTCCTTCCCTTTATGTTTGGCGTTTAGCTTTCCAGCCTGCTTGAAGACCCAACATTCTCTGTTGGTGTGATTCGCAAGTTTCTCGGGGGTGCCATGAATCTGACAGGACCTCTCTAGGATTTTATTTAGGCTGGACGGACCATCTCTGCTGCCTTTATATGGCTTTTTCCGTTGAACGGGTCTAGAGCCCCTGAATCCGGCGTTTACCGCTGTATTGTTCGGGCTGTCTTCATTATTTCAATGTTTAATTTTATTGCATCGTGGATTTCCATTGCCATCCCTGATTTCGGATGTGCCTGGATCGTTAGTGTTGTTGCTGGCCAACCAACTATCCTCGCCCACGCAAAAGCGGGTCATAAGAGTTGTTAGGGCTGCCATTGTCCTTGGCTTTTTGTGGCTGAGGTATCTGGCAAGCCATTCGTCCCGAACACTTTGTTTGAAAGCTGCTAGGTCTTCGGCATCCGGACAGTCGACGATTTGGTTCTTCTTGGTGAGAAATCTGTTCCAAAGCTTACGAGCTGACTCTCCGGGTTGTTGGATTATGTGACTTAAATCGTCTACATTCGGAGGTCGGACATAGGTCCCTTGAAAATTAGCCCGGAAAGCGTCCTCAAGTTCCTCCCAGCTTCCAATGGAATTTTCGGGGAGGCTTTTCAACAAGTGCCAAGCTGGTCCTTTCAACTTGAGGGGCATGTATTTGATGGCGTGGAGATCGTCTCTGCGAGCCATATAGATGTGAAGAATAAAGTCCCCAATCCAGACCGCAAGGTTTGTCATTCCGTCGTATGCCTCGATGTTTACGGGTTTAAACCCCTCTAGAAATTCATGATCCAGCACCTCATCAGTGAAGCACAGGGGGTGTGTGGTGCCCCTATATTTGGCTTTGTCGTGGCATAGGTCCGACGGCAGTAGTGTTCGGTGTTGATTCCGAGCTGGTAGTCGATCAGTATAGCCGGTTTGGTGGTTGTGATCCTGCATAGGAACACGTTTCCTAGATCCATAGATGGATCTGGCCATACCAGCTCTTTTGTCCAGGTGCTCATGTAGATCGTGTGCTGATTTGTATCCGGCGTCATTAGCCGCTTTGTCTCGGCCACGGGGTAGTTGTTCTGGCAGATCGGCCGGATTGTTTTTTGGCGGAATGGGCGCGATATGTGGCACCCCGGCTCAGAGCAACCAGTTTACCATGCATTGCCAGCCCAGAGACCATGTCTTCTGGCAACACACAACATCTTGGTACAGAAAACAACCGCTTTATTGATGCTAGCGGATCAAAGTTTATATTACAATAGGTGGCGAGGCCAAGCGGCACACACGGTGCGGCTGAACAATATGTACATTATTTAGTGAACATAAAGGGGCCTCGATCATAACAACTATGCGGCAGCAGAACAACGTCGTAGCAGAACTCCATAGCACAGGGACACCAATGTGGACACGATCTAGACTCGGACAGCACTCCTTTCAAACGAGACTGATGCGGAGCATCCCACGTTAATCCCCATGTGCACTCCGACTACTCTCCAAGCCCCAAGAGGACATATGAAGAGACCTCGAACATATGCCATTGGACACAAGGTGAATTCACTCCTCTTCGAACCGTCACTTTCCGCATATGAGACATGGCTAGTACCTGATGCATGGGCCTCGCATATACTCAGGTACAACCAAGATGACCATGGAGAATCCAAGGACCAAGGCCAAGAATGTAAGAGGAGAAGGAAGAAGAAGAATGGATAGGCAGGAGTTGCCCGGATGATCCGGACCCCCAGCCGGATGATCCGGACCGAGCCCGGATGATCCGGACGACCACCCGGACGACCACCCGGACGATCCGGCTAAATGCGTCGAAGACACCCGAAGGTTTCTCCTGAAGCCGGATCATCCGGACGGTCTCCCGGATCATCCGGGCCATCATCCGGATCATCCGGACCATGCCTGCGCACGTGACTTGGGCCGAGGCCCGTGTACCCCTTCGCCCCTCACTTACCCCTTCGTGGCTTAGACTATATATACTCCCCCCTCCTCCATTTGAGGGTTAGCGAAGGATTAGCTCATTTGAGATAGAGCTTTGCTCATCCATACGGATCTCCTCCTCGTGAGAGACCACGGCCTCTTCGGAGAAGATCCACCTGGATTTAAGACCCCTTTGCCGGAATATCCCTCGTGGATTCAAGACCTCCTCTCGGAGATGAGCTACCGCCACTTGTATCATCCTTTGTTGGATTTGGACCGTGTATCTCTATGTGTTTCTTGGATCTAGCACATGTGTGATCATATTCTCGTTGGTTGAGTGTTTTCTCTTGTGTTCCCCTGTGATTTCCCTCGTTTCCTTCCGCGCGTTCTTCGTATTCCTTGTAGGGATCCTCTCCAAACGTGAAAGATCGGCCCCTAGGGTTCTGCCCTACATCATCTTGGTATCATGAGCCACGTTGATCATGTTTTTGGAGCCCCTACCCCTCTTTTTCTAGCTTGATTTTGTTCATTTCGTCCTAAATCCAAAAATCCCCACCAAAAATAGCCCCCAATTTTTTTTGTGATTTGTTGGTTTTGATGATGTTTTGTTGATTTTGATCCATGGATTTGCTTGGTTTGAAGTGGATCTAGCATCTCCCCAAGTTTCCCCACCTTCCATCCACGAAATCCATCAAATTTTGCCTCGAAAATCATCCATTTCCACCCAAAAATTCGGCCCTGAGAGGAAATCCCGAGCAGAGTTGACCTTCCCGGATCATCCGGACGTGCTCCCGGATCATCCGGACACCCCCCGGATCAGCTGGACGCCCCCCGGACGTCCGGATAACCCACGCACCCGAATAACAGAACCAGAGCTGACAAACCCGGATCATCCGGAAGTACTCCCGGATCATCCGGACCAAGCCAGGATCATCCGGACCTCCTCCCGGATGTCCAGCTAACCCTGGAACTGACTCGGCTGAATTTTTGTTTTGGTCATAACTAATTCATCCGGAGTCCGATTTTGACGTTCTTTAGCTCGTTTTGATGCTATTGACATCCCCCAGCCCACAAAAATATCACCAACATCATTTGACTCCATAAAAGTTTTGGAACTTTGGCATCTTTGCCTAGGGCCACCACCATATCATCCGCATTTCCACCACCGACTTCCGCAACCTAACCCATTTTGTTTGCCATAGCATTAGTGGTTGCTTGAGTAGTTATTCGAGTCTTCTAAGGTTTTTCGGCTACTTAGGGACGATTGGTTCTTCATCAACCACCACCACCACTTCCGCATAACCTCGCCCACCATACATTTCCACCACCGCAACCTAACCCAATTTTGTTTGAGCTTGTTTGAGTTGTGGCTTGTGTCTCCTAAGGTGTTTCGGCTACTTAGGGACGGCAACTTCAACTCCGACACGTGTATAGCCCAACTTTCCACTTCTGCATTGCTGAGTGCAAACCACCACCGCTTTCCGCTACAACCATTTGACATTTGCCTTTGGAGATTTTGAGTTCGCGGTTTTTCCGTTTCCTAGGGTGTTTCAGCTAACTAGGAACGGGTCGACTTCGGCAACAACGCCTCTCATCATCGCCAAGGATGGTAACCTCGACGACGCCATTGTATATTCCCCTTGCCATTGCATTGATAACCCCTAGCCCATTTTGCGTTACTTGCCTATCGAGACTAGCCATTTGAGTATTGCTGGAAACGTGACTTGTGCACATTAGTGATCATACTTCCCATAACATACATACCATATCATTGTGGTGCATATATTGGTATCATATCTTGTGTCACAAGTTTGATCCCGCATATACACAATTGCTATCTTGGTTTGTGCATTGTCCAAAATTGGCCATACAAGAAAAAGAGAATAAGCTTTTAAGCAAAAGAAAGAGAGCAAAGAAGCTTGTAAGCTAGTTCCATAGCATCATACCACATTGCATATAAGATTGTCATATCCGATCATCTTGGATCATCTTGAGAGAAACACCGGCAACCATACATACATAACATACTTGGGATAGAAAGTTGCTACATTTTGAGGGATAATTAGATTTATGCCACTAGTTGTGTCCCACTCGTCTATTTTACCCCTAATTCCCAAAAGTCACCGGTTCTGTCCAAGCCACTTTACTCCTCTTATGCTTTTGCCCTTTGACTGTTTGACCGTCAGTTTGAAAACTTCATAACTAATTCATACTAAATCAGAAAAATGCAAATAAGATACGAAAATGTTCAGAAAAACATCACCTATATGCCAGTGCCATTTGCATTCATGAAAAAAGTGTTGAAAAGTGTACATCTGAGTTTTAGCTCTTTTGATACCACCATGAATAGTAAACTCTAAAAAAATTCAAAAAAATTCAAGAAAAATATGGTGGAAAAGAACGACAAATGTTCTAACTGCTTGCCAAGTTTCATTAGGAAACGACTTTCGTGGAAGTCGTGGCAAAAAAAATCTATTTTGGAGAGCTGATTGTTTTTTTTTGCCGTGGCACCCATGAATGTTATTCCCTGATGAAACTTGGCAGGCACTTAAAACATTTGTCATTCTTTGCCACCAATTTTTTTTGATTTTTTTGAACTTTTTTAGAGTTTACTATTCATGGTGGTATCAAAAGAGCTAAAACTCAGATGTTCACTTTTCAACACTTTTTCATGAATGCAAATGACACTGACATATAGGTGATGTTTTTCTGAACATTTTGGTATCTTATTTGCATTTTTCTGATTTAGTATGAATTAGTTATGAAGTTTTCAAACTGATGGTCAAACGGTCAAAGGGCAAAAGCATAAGAGGAGCAAAGTGACTTGGACAGAACCGGTGACTTTTGGGAATTAGGGCTAAAACAGACGAGTGGGACACAACTAGGGGCATAAATCTAATTATCCCTTTTGCATATCATAGGTTGTGCACAAGTGTCGTATCCGCCTATAGAGCAATCATGCTAGCGTCTCTCTTGAGTTGTGCAACACGAGTGTTTTTCGGATTCCACATTTTGTGCTCATTCCTTGGTTGCACGACCCCATTTATCTATCTGTCTGTGTGTTTCCGCGTACCACATATTGCTATTGGTCTACTTGTTTCACTTGCGAATTTGTGAATCTCTTTCAACATTATTGACTCTCGCTAACATTTTGCATCTAATTTTTTGTGCCACTATCCTCACCGAGCTCCACCATAAGCCTTACTTGTGTAGGTGTGAGAACCGACAAGAATTGGTACCAATTGTGCTATTTCCTTGTTACACATTTGAGTGATCATTGATCCATCTTCAACATTGGTTAAGGTACATTTGGTATAGTTCTTATCTTTCTCCCACTCATAGTTGCCCGAGTCTTGTGATGGATAGGCAAGGCATTTCCTCTCCGGTCTATGACAACAACGACGGCGTGAACAACTACATCTGCAAAGCGTCCATCTTCGATCTACAACGACAAATGCAAGGCGCACAATCACGATTGCGAGAGCATATCGAGAACATCTCCATCGACATTCGTCACTCCGAAGCAAGAAAAAGGGAGTACATCGACAAGAAGCTTTCTGCACATAAGGAGGAGCAAGATGCAAGGATGGAGGAGATTAGAGCCTTGATCAAGTCTTCTTCCCCTTCGCCATCTTCAAGGCGGCGACATTCAAGCCACAAGTCTTCGGAGCGCGAAAACGATGAAAGTGCAAATCGTCCTTGTCCACATCTACATGGCGATCACCATCACATTCGTGATCAACATCGTCATGAAGGGAAAGTCACCTCCAAGCAACATGTGCACGATGACGAACGCAATCTACTACGAGCTCAAGCACGACAACGACATCATCATCATGAAGATGCTCCACAAGCGCAAATGTACAAGTCCCAACAAGCCCTACATCACGCCAAGTCCAAGCTTCATGAGCAAAAGAGAAGACCGTGAGACGAGCACCACCAAGACAAAGCTATGGCTACACCGACCACTTAGGCATCTTCGTCAAGTGCTATCAAGGCATCTCCGCCTTTGGACGTACGACATCTTCGCCTACTTCCCACGAGTACGCCTACAACGACTTCATCAAGTCCAAGGCGACCACCTACAAGCGAGGGCGACACTTCCATCTTCGGAAGCCCCTCAAGGAAGATGGCCGAGCATGGGACATTCCCTTCGGTCATGGAGACGAGCTACGAGGTGCCACATCATATGGGCCTCCCACACCAAGATGGTGACAAGAAGGTCGAGCAAGGGCCATCCCCTTCGACCACGGTGATAGGAGTTGAGCATGGAGACATTTGCACCTACATCTCTCCGACACCCACATATGAAGAGATGCCCCAAGTGCCATGTGAGGAGAGCCAGTGCCACATGAGTGACATGAGTGACTCCACCATATATGACATTGAGAGCATTTCCTATGAGAGGATGGGTGTGACCACCACTAACCCCACACATGAGAGCATGCCACACATCTATGTGAGGGTGAGCGCCATTTGAGTGACTCCACCAACCATATGAGTGAGAGCATCCTTGAGGGAGTGAGTGAGCCACAACACTTAGCGAGTGAGGTAGTTGACACGGCATGTGAGCCCACTATGATTTCTAATGACTTAACCTCTACTCCTAGTGTGTTTTCTTCTTTGGTGCTAGGTCCCCTACATGACAACATGCCTACCCTCGACGAGTCCAACCCTCCAATGGGAAAACCGATGGCCATAATGGACGATGATGCACCCCCACATGGTTCCATCAAGATGAAGATGAAAACGAGTGGATCTTCAACACCTCACCTACAACACATGAGTGACGCTCCAAAGGTAACATAGGTGATGGTGCTTCTCTTGTCCCACTAGTGGACCCTCTTGACAATGATTGCTTGCATGATGTTGACACACCTATTTCCGTGCTTCATGCTAGTGCGACTTCTTCATGCCTTGTCTTACCTATTTATGATGAATATGATGATGAGCATGTTGAGTTGCCTAGTTGTGATGCTATGATCCATAGTATATCATGTGAAAATTCTATTGGTCACTTCATGTTTGATAATCCTTTAAACTTTTCATATGCTATGAGTGAGATCTCCCATATCGCATCATTAGAATCTCAACATAGTAACTATGCATGCCCCAGTAAAATCAATCCCATTTGCACTTATGACATAGATGACGAGATGATGGTCATTGGCTTTTGTTTTTCATGTGATGATATTGCCATGCTTCCTTTACATGATTTGCACAATTCATCTACTATGTCATGCCATGATCACATAGAACCAAATATGCTTTGTTTTGGATGTTGTCAATATTCTCCATGTGATGTTTCAATTAATGCTCATGTGGAGACCCCCATAGTGCCCTCATACATATTAGGAGATTTTGATGCATTCCATACTTTGCATAGTTTCCATGATTGCAATCACCATATGCATTCCATGAATAACAATGCTCTAGATATTTCTCATGATGCATTACATCCTTTGAGTCTCCATTATGCCATACATAATAACAAACCCCTCATGATGGATGACATGTTTCTATATCATGCATCTCATTTATTTGAGCATTGGATATTTTGTGCTAACCCACGCACACACAATTTTCCCTTTGTCTTTGTTTTGTGTAGGTACTCATGTATACTCGTCAACCTCTCAATCCCAAGAGTTGACGAAATGAGCTCTTGAGAGCAAGGATGCTTTGGGATCACGTGAATTGTCCTTACCACCGTTCTCTTCACGCAAGAACTACGCGCATCTCTTCTACTTGGCTGTCACACGGCTATGGGCTATTTACCACTTGTCACCTTATGCTCATTTTCCTGTGTTCACTTTGCATGTTATCCTTGCTTCTATGCCTTTGCCATGCATTTGTGACCCTTGTTTGCATCTACCCATGATTCACCATTATGCTACTTCTATGTGTATTTGCATGCTTGGTGGAGATTCTTGTTGCTATTGCCATGTTTACCATGTGCTTCATGCTATTGTTGATTGTGGTGTTGGGAGAGTCATGATGCCCCATTGCTATTTACATATGGCCTCTCACCAATACATTGATTATATTTTTCTCATATCTTGCTTTCATGCTTGTGCTATGTCATGTGAATTATTCATGCACACTATTTGCACCAATGACATGCTTGCCATGATTCCGTCTAGTATGTTGCATCTTCACACTACTAGCTTTCTTGACTTGATCGCTATGATTTCTTGCTCACCCATGTTCCACTCTTACTCACTTTCTTGGGTTGATGACACATATGTTCATGCCTCTCACATGATATATCTTGATCATTGTCTCTTGTTTCCATTAGTTGCCTCTCTCATATCCACTTGCATTGAGTGCAACCATACTATGGTTATTGATCTTGGAGACTTTGACACTTTACTTGTGATGCATGCTTCTTTGATTGAGCCTATTTTATTTGGTTGTTCTCGCCTCATATGCCTCCATACTATGAAATGCTCCCTTGTACTCTCTTATGATGAGCATGATGAATACACTTGTTGGGTATTTTACCACACGAATGATAGGTTTTGCACTTCCGCTAACCTCATTTGTTTTTCTGAGTGTTTGGCATGTTCTTTCATTTTGAAGGATTCACAAGGCATTACTGTCATGAGACATATTGGTTATGTGAAGGCATACATGATGTGCAACTCCAACATCTTCGGGAACATTCATAAGGTGAACTCCTTCCCTTTGAGCCATTCTCAAGTTTGCATATCGGATGGGTCACTCTTTCATTGTTGTTTCCTTCTTGTTGTCTACATGATACATCTTGCGAACGGAGGAGCGACATTGGAGATTGTCTCTATGGACCTTCACATTGAGGAGCACTCGGACTTATTGGATGCACCTTCGGACTTCCACTCTTGCCACGACATCGAGCATTGGTACAACAACACCTCCATATTTGTTGATTGTGCTCATACATGTCATGCTCGATGGACATATCATACTCACCACAAGTTTGCACCCTATGCATGGATTGACTCACATTATGCTTGCCTTGTTGCATCTATTTCCATGACATCCATGATATATGAGCGTGTTCACTTCCTTAGCAAATTTGTTGTGATCTTCCTTGATGGCATATTCATACATCATATTGCCCATCATCAATTGCATGACAACATAATCACATTGAGCACCAATTACATGTTCATGCTCTTGATAAACCATCCCATTATGACATCATTTTGCACAACGGTAGAATTTGTCGCTTTGTGCACCATGCTAATCACCCCATGAATGCTTTGCATATCATTCTAGATCATCTTGATAAGCATCATGTGTCTTGCCACGCACTATCTTGCCGCAGGGACTCATTCTTACATGATGGACACTTTGTGTGCGCTAACCATTGTATCTCCGAGTGTCGCTTGTGTTTGCTCTTTTTGCATGTCTATCACTCCGGTGACACCTTGGACTACTTGGTTTGCGCCATGTGTTCAACTTCGTCCAACTACAAGTCCGTCCATGAAAACCGTTTCCATGGTGATGAGGATCACGATCCGAGGTCGGATCTTTCCCAAGGGGGGGGAGATGATGCGGAGCATCCCACTTTCATCCCCATGTACACTCCGACTACTCTCCAAGCCCCAAGTGGACATATGAAGAGACCTCGAACATACGCCATTGGAGACAAGGTGAATTAACTCCTCTTCGAACCGTCACTTTCCGCATATGAGACATGGCTACTACCTCATGCATGGGCCTTGCATATACTCAGGTACAACCAAGATGACCATGGAGAATCCAAGGACCAAGGCCAAGCATGGAAGAGGAGAAGGAAGAAGAAGAACGGACAAGACAAGAGTTGCCCGGATGATCCGGACCCCCAGCTGGAGGATCCGGATCGAGCCCGAACGACCACCCGGACGATCCGGCTAACTGCGTCGAAGACACCCTAAGGTTTCTCCTGAAGCTGGATCATCCGGATGGTCACCCGGATCATCCGGACCCCCGACACCCGGATCATCCGGGCCACCATCCGGATCATCCGGGCCATGCCTGTGCGCGTGACTTGGGCCGAGGCCCGTGTACCCCTTCGCCCCTCACTTACCCCTTCGTGGCTTAGACTATATATACTCCTCCCCCTCCTCCATTTGAGGGTTAGCAAAGGATTAGCTCATTTGAGATAGATCTTTGCTCATCCATACGGATCTCCTCCTCGTGAGAGACCACGGCCTCTTCAGGGAAGATCCACCTGGATTCAAGACCCCTTTGCGGGAAGATCCCTCATGGATTCAAGACCTCCTCTCGGAGATGAGCTACCGCCACTTGTATCATCCTTTGTTGGATTTAGACCGTGTATCTCTATGTGTTTCTTGGATCTAGCACATGTGTGATCATATTCTCGTTGGTTGAGTGTTTTCTCTTGTGTTCCCCCGTGATTTCCCTCGTTTCCTTCCGCGCGTTCTTCGTGTTCTTCATAGGGATCCTCTCCAAACGTGAAAGATCGGCCCCTAGGGTTCCGGCCTACATCAGAGACTTTCCTGAAATCTGGCATGACACGCCAGGTCAGTACAATGAATGTACTTGCAAGCTCACAACAAGCATAAGAATAATAACAAGCAATATTATGATAATTAACCAATTCATAATAATGCAACAATATATCCAACATGATGTGATCATGCTCTTATGATAAAAGTCCCTCGGACAGGCTTACCAACGGTGATCGCTCTTGGATCACAAACGTACCAGCCTCAAGGTATTACTAGAGACATCTCGTGATCATTCCGGCGATCACAACCACGACCAATATATGGTCTTAAACAGTGATACTTCCGGCGATCACAACCACGACCAACACTTGGTCTAAAGCAACAAGATGACCTTTCCGCCATCATCAATAGTGCAAAGTTCATAACTTAGTGTACAAGATTTATTAAATGTTGACCCATGGTGTGACCAACTTTCGAGCGTGTCCGTAACCATGGACTCGGCTATCGATAGATTAATACACTCTGCAGAGGTAGCGCACTGTACCCACACCACGGAACCTATGGCCTCGCACTCCCATTCGGGTGGACCAATGACATTCCGACGAAACCCCTCCATTGCCATGACACTCTCCCGGCCACTCCGACTCACTCCTCATCGGGCTAGTCCTGGGTGGCCCTGTGTCTACCAAAGACACAACAACCACCGTCATGGCCAAAACATAAACGATCCCACACGATGATGCAAAGCATCCTACGGTCATCCTCATGGACACTACTTTGACTACTCAAGCTCCAAGTGGACCCATGACAAGAGCTCGAGCACGTGCTATTCAATCCGAGGTTAACTCTCTCCTTGTTGAACTTCCCTTTGACCCACTTGAGACATGGCTACTACCTCAAACGGAGATGCTTTGTGTGATTAGGTACCAAGAAGGCAACCAAGGAGAAGTTACGGTGCAAGATGAACATCAAGAGCATGTAGACGATCTGCCCAGCCCAGAAGGAACGGAACAACCGTCCAACTACCACCCGGGAGGAACAACCGGCCTGCTACCGCCCAACAACCGGCCCACCTTCTGTGATCGAGCGGAGCAAGGCCGGTGCTGCACCGGTTTCTACCAAAAGACCGGAACAACCGCCCCGACGACCGGAACAACCGCTGCCACTTTGGCGTACACCTCTAGAACCAGCGCCTGGGTTTCCAGTGGAACTACCGCCCCCGTCTAGCCGGTACTACCGCCCTGCACGAGCTCCCAGCGGAACTACCGGCCACATGACCGGTACTACCGGCCTGCCTGCGCGCAGGTTTTCGCCCCATGTATCCTCTCCCACTTACCCCGTCATGGCTTAGCACTATATATACTTATCTCCCAGCTTTGTATTAGGTTAGCGTTGATTTAGCTCATTTGAGATAGAGCATTGCTCATCAGTACCGGATCTACTCCTCGTGAGGGATCACACCTCTTCGGAGAAGATCCACCCGGATTCAAGACCTCCTTCCGGAGAAGACAATCAAGACCTCCTCCCAGAGAAGAACGGTTACTCTTGTATCGTCCCTTGTTGACTTTGGATCTCGCGTTACTTTGTGCCTCAATGATCTAGCACTTGTGTGATCATATTCGTGTCGGTTGAGTGTTTCTCTTGTTTTCCCCCATGTTTTCCCTCGTGTTCTTCCGCGCATTCTTCGTGTTCCTCATAGGGATCCTCTCCAAACATGAAAGATCGGCCCCTAGGGTTCCGCCCTACATCATCTTGGTATCATGAGCCACGTTGATCACGTTTTTGGAGCCCCTACGCCGTGTTTTCTAGCTTGATTTTGTTGTTTTCGTCCTAAATCCAAGAATCCCCACCAAAAATAGCCCCAATTTTTTTGTGATTTGTTGGTGTGATGAAATTTTGTTGGATTTGATCCATGGATTTCGTGTGTAGCAGGTAGATCTAGCTTCCCCACAAGTTTCCCCACCTTCCATCCCCTAAATCCATCCAATTTTGCCCCCGAAATCGTCCATTTCCGCCACAAAACCGCCCGATCCAGTTTTCCCGACACCAGCGGTACTTCCGCCCTCCAAAACTGGTAGTTCCACTGAGCTTCAGGACCGGTACTACTGTCCTCCCAAGCGGTTCTACCGCCCTTGCCAGGTTCTGCCTCGGCTGATTCACCGTTTTGCCCATAACTTCCACATCCGGAGTCCGATTTTCTCGTTCTTTAGCTCGTTGAGAAGCTATTGACATCCCCATCCACCTAGATAGGTCCCAAGATCAGTAGACAACATCAAATTTTCCAAACTTTGGCAACTTTGCCTAGGGCTTTCACCACATCATCCGCTATACCACCACCGCTTTCCGCTACCACCGTTTGCTTTTGGTCTTTGAGATTTTA
The DNA here is from genome assembly GCF_018294505.1 of Triticum aestivum. Taxonomy (NCBI): domain Eukaryota; kingdom Viridiplantae; phylum Streptophyta; class Magnoliopsida; order Poales; family Poaceae; genus Triticum; species Triticum aestivum. The sequence goes on from NC_057795.1 coordinate 228,563,202, forward strand.
GGTTGTGGTTCCCGTGTCCTATTGTGTTTCGGCTATATAGGTACGGTTCGACGTCAACATCACCTCGGCTCATCTTCGCAAAGGTCTCATCATTGCCAAGGATGGTAACCTCGACGACATCTTTGTCATACCTTGCAATTGCATTGATAACCACATAGCCTTACTTTGGCATTGCTTACCCATCGAGACTAGCCATTGAGTATTGCCGACAACATGACTTGTGCACATTAGTGATCATACTCCATAACATTTGTGTCACAAAGTTGTCATAGCATACACAATTGCTATCTTGGTTCGTGAAGTTTTGCATGAGAAAAGAGCTCAAAAGTGAAAGAGCAACCCAAGCTTTTAAACAAAGAGGAAAGATAAGCAAAGAGCTTATAAGCAAGATCCATAACATCATACTACATTAAGATTGTCATATCCGACCATCTTGGATCATATCACCGAAATACCATACATATAGCATACTTGGGATAGAGGTCGTTGCATTTTTGCCTAGTAGGTTGTGCACAACTTCCGTATCCGCCTATTGTGCAATCGTGCTAGCGTCTCTCGTGTATTGTGCAACAAGAGCATTTTTGCGGATTCCATATTTTGGCTCACCTTTGGTTTGCACAATCCCACTTATCTATTTGCGTGTGTGTTTCCGTGTACCACTACTTGCTTGGTCTACTTTTTGCATTTGCAAATTTGTGAATCTTTTCCAACATTATTGAATCTCACTTACAATTGCATCAAATTTTGTGCCACCATCCTAACCAAGCTGCACCATAAGCTTTTACTTGTGTAGGTGTGAGAACCGACAAGAATTGGTACCAATAGTGCTATTTCATTATCCGCATTTGAGTGAACTTGATTCATCGTCAACATAGGTCAAGGTACAATTGGTATAGGTTCTTCTCCTTCTACCACTCATATTTTGCTTGGAATGATGGATATGCCAAGTTCTTCTACCAACCCACTCTTCATCAAGCAAGACGATGACATGTCATCATTCGTCACCAAGAGCCACCTCTTTGGTGCACAACGAGCGTTGCATCAAGAGCAACAAGCTATGACCGACCGCATAGACAACCTCGCCACTGACTTGTGACTCTCCGAGCAATGTACAAAGGACTACTTCGACAACAAGCTCGACGCTCACAAGCAAGAGAATGATGCAAGGATGGACGAGATCCACGCCTTGTTGGTGAACCGTCCTCCTTCTACTTCTTCATACTCAAGACGGAGCCTCTCAAGTCGACACTCCAACGACACAATCTCTGGCTCAAGTACACCGACATCGAACACTCTTCGACGAGCCGCACATCAAGACCGTCATGCATCTCGCAGTCCTGTACACGACAAGCATTCACAAGAGCAAGTCGATGAGTAAGTACCTCGTCCTCAACCACACCAAGTCACTTTTACACAAGCTCAAGAACGATAACGACAACAGCGCCAAGAGGAAGAACGAGCGCGTCTACATCAAGAGGAACAAGACGCCGAGGCTCAACGTCTTCAACAACAACAACGTGAAGCACAAGCTCTTGAGGCACAACGTGCCCTTCAAGAATCAAGTCGAGCCATTGCCAACCGCAACCGAGATCGGCACAATCAAGAAAAAGCACTTCGAGAAGAAATGCAAGAGCGGAACTACCAACCGCGAGTGCAACGTCAAGTTCCTCAAGCTCCTCCACAAGCTCGACAAGTTCCACCTCAACCTCAAGTTCAACAAGAGCAAGTTGATCATGGACTTCCTCCACGCCAAGAGCAACATGAGGATGACTACCTTCCACATCAAGGGCATCATCATCACCATCGCCAACAACACAATGAAGAGCAACGCTCTGGCAAGCTAAAATTCACCATGCCCAAGTTCAATGGAAGCAATGATCCTGAAGAGTACCTATCATGGGCATTGAAGGTCGACAAAATCTTTCATTTGCACAACTATGAGGAAGAGAAGAAGATCGCTATGGCATCACTTGAGTTCCAAGACTATGTGCTCATATGGTGGGAACAAGTCCTTGAGCACCGGGAAGCAAGAGGTGAACCACCTATCACCACTTGGGCTCAAATGAAGGATGTCATGCAAGCACATTTTGTGCCCACCTACTACAACCACGATCTCTTCAAGAAGCTCCAACTCCTCAGTGATGCGGATCATCCCATGTTCATCCCCATGTACACTACGACTACTCCCCAAGCCCCAAGGATACATAAGATGAGACCTCGACTATGCGCCATTGGACACAAGGTGAACCTGTTCCTAAATGCTTCCCCTTCCCATTCACGTGAGACATGGTTGCTACTTCAAGCGCGGACCTTGTGCATACTCAGGTACACCCGAGGAGACCATGGAGAACCCAAGGACCAAGGCCAAGCTTGCGCGGAAGCGAAGGAAGGAGAAGGAAGAAGTGCCAGCAGCTACAACGACCGGACATCCGGCAGGAGCCCGGACATCCGACGCCACCAACCAGAAGAAGACCAAAGAGAGACAGAAGCCAGGAGAGTCTACAGCGGCCGGACATCCGGCCAACCCCCGGACAACCGGCGCCCCGCGACGGGCCGGACATCCGGTGCCTGCCCGAAAATACGGTGCACGCCATCCAGAGAGCAGAAGAATCGGTCACTCCATCCCGGACATCCGGCCGAGGCCTGGACATCCGGCTCTTCGTGAGCCGCCGGACATCCGGCCCCCAACCCGGACATCCGGCACCTGCCTGTGCGCAGAGAACAGGCCAAGGGCCCATGTATCCCCCTCTCACTTACCCCTTCATGGACTAGCACTATATAAACTCCCCCACCTCCTCCTAGCTAGGGTTAGCATTGGTTTAGCTCATATTTTGTGTGAGAGCCTTGCTCATCCACTTGGTTACTTCTCCTCGGAGCTCACGACCTCTTCGGAGAAGATCCCCCTAGCGGATTCAAGACCCCTTCAAGGGAAGACAATCAAGACCTCCTCACGGAGAAGAACGGCTACCCTTGTATCTTTCCTTTGTTGATTTTGAATCTTGTGCTACCTTATGTGTTCGGTGATCTAGCCCTTGTGTGATCGATACTTGTCGGTTGAGTGATTCTCTTGGTCCTCCCCGTGTTTTCCCTTGTGTTTTCCGTGCGTTCTTCGTGTTCCCCCCCCCCCCCATAGGATCCACTCCAAACATGAAAGATCAGCCCCATAGGGTTCCGCCCTACATCATCTTGGTATCATGAGCCACGTTGGTCACATTTTTGGAGCCCCTACCCCTCTTTTTCTAGCTTGATTTTGTTGATTTCGTCCTAAATCCGAAAATCCCCACCAAAAATAGCCCCCAATTTTTTTTGTGATTTGTTGGTTTGATGATGTTTTGTTGATTTTAATCCATGGATTTGCTTGGTTTCAAGTGGATCTAGAAACTCCCCAAGTTTCCCCACCTTCCATCCATGAAATCTCTCCAATTTTGCCCCCGAAAACATCAATTTCCGCCCCAAAATCGAGTTCCTCGAGTTCATCCTCTGATTTGGAGCCCGAACATCCAGCCCAACCCCCGGACATCCGGCCATCCCGGAAATCCGACCAATAGCCCGGACATCCGGCTCCTGGAGCGCATTTTTGCGCAAGTTTCTAGACATCAGGCCCCGGAAATCCGGCCCGAGCCCCAAATGTCCGGCCCCTGTGATTTCAGCTTTTCCCGTTTCACCGTTTTGACCATAACTAATTCATTTTGAGTCCGTTTTTGACGTTCTTTAGCTCGTTTTGAATCTATTGACATCCCCCATCCCACAAAAATAACACCAACATCATTTGACTCCATCAAAGTTTGTGAATTTTGGCATCTTGGCCTAGGGCTTCCACCACAACATCCGCATAACCACCACCGACTTCCGCAACCTAACCCATTTTGTTCCATATAGCATTAGTGGTTGTTTGAGTTGTGGCTTGTGTCTCCTAAGGTGTTTCGGCTACTTAGGGACAACAACTTCAACTCCAGCACGTGTATAGCCACCATTCCACTTCCGCATAGGCTTGCCCACCATACACTTCCGCCACCGCAACTTAACCCATTTTGTTTGTGTTATGAGTTGTGTATCCTAAGGTGTTTCGACTACTTAGGGACGGCAACTTCAACTTTGACACGTGTATAGCTCGTCATCCCACTTCCGCATTGCCAAGTGCAAACCACCACCGCTTTCCGCTACCACCATTTTGACATTTGACGTGTGAAATTTTGAGCTCGCGGTTTTTCCGTTTCCTAAGGTGTTTCGGTTACTTAGGGACGAGTCTCCATCATCTTGGTTTCTACATCAAGAACACCGCCACTCATCATCGCCAAGGACGGTAACCTCCATATCATCTTGGTATCGTGGTATCCCTCCATTGTATATTCCCCTTGCCATTGCATTGTTAACCCCTAGCCCATTTTGCGTCACTTGCCTATCGAGACTAGCCGTTTGAGTATTGATGACAATGTTACTTGTGCACATTAGTGATCCATACTTCCCATAGCATACATACCATATCATCGTGGTGCATATATTGGTATCATATCGTGTGTCACGAGTTTGTTCCCGCATATACGCAATTGCTATCTTGGTTTGTGCATTGTGCAAAAGTGGCCATAGAGGAAAAAAAGAAATAAAGCTTTTAAGCAAAGAAAAAAAGAGAGAGAGCAAAGAAGCTTGTAAGCAAGTTCCATAGCATCATACCACATTGCATATAATATTTTCATATCCGATCATCTTGGATCATCTTGCGAGAAACATCGGGAACCATACATACATAGCATACTTGGGATAGAAGTCCATATATTTTGCATCTTATAGGTTGTGCACAAGTGTCGTATCCGCCTATAGAGCAATCGTGCTAGCGTCTCTCTTGAGTTGTGCAACACGAGCGTTTTCCGAGGATTCCACATTTTATGCTCATTCCTTGGTTGCACGACCCCATTTATCTATCCGTGTGTGTATTTCCGTGTGCCTTCCATATTGCTATTGGTCCATTTGTTTCACTTGCGAATTTGTGAATCTCTTTCAACATTATTGACTCTTGCTAACATTTTGCATTAAATTTTTGTGCCACTATCCTCACCGAGCTCCACCATAAGCTTTACTTGTGTAGGTGTGAGAACTGACAAGAATTGGTACCAATAGTGCTATTTCATTGTCCGCATTTGAGTGACCTTGATTCATTGTCAACATCGGTCAAGGTACATTGGTATAAGTTCTTCTCTTTATCCCACTCATATTTGCTCAAGTCTTGTGATGGATAGGCAAGGCATTTCATCTCCGGTCTACGCAACAACGATGGCGTGAACAACTACATCAACAAAGCGTCCATCTTCAATCTACAACGCTAAATGCAAGGCGCACAATCACGATTGTGAGAGCGCATGCAGAACATCTCCATCGACATTCGTCACTCCGAAGCAAGGAAACGGGACTACATCGACAAGAAGCTTTCCACACATAAGGAGGAGCAAGATGCAAGGATGGAGGAGATTAGAGCCTTGATCAAGTCTTTTTCCCCTTCGTCATCTTCAAGGCGGTGGCATTCAAGCCACAAGTCTTTGGAGCGCGAAAACGATGCGAGTGCAAATCATCCTCGTCCACATCTACATGGCGACCACCATCACGTTCGTGATCCACATCGTCATGAAGGGCAAGTCACCTACAAGCATCATGTGCACGACAACGATGAATGACATCTACATCGAGCTCAAGCATGACAACGGCATCATCATCACGAAGATGCTCCACAAGCGCAAATGCACAAGTCCCAACAAGCCCTACTTCACGCCAAGTCGAAGCTTCATGAGCAAAAGAGAAGACCACGAGACGAGCACCACCAAGACGGAGCTACGGCTACCACCACCACTTCAGCATCTTCGCCAAGTGCTATGAAGGCATCTTCACCTTTGGACGTACGGCATCTTCGCCTACTTCCCACGTGTACGCCTACATCGACTTCATCAAGTCCAAGGCGACCACCTACAAGCGAGGGCGACACTTCCATCTTCAGAAGCCCCTCAAGGAAGATGGCCGAGCATGGGAAACTCCCTTCGGTCATGGAGACAAGCTACGAGGTGCCATATCATATGGGCCTCCAACACCAAGATGGTGACAAGAAAGTCGAGCAAGGGCCATCCCCTTCGACCACGGCGACAAGCGCGAACATCTTCAACAACTTGAAGATGGCGCCCATATTGGACTCATACTCCGAGTCAAGCAACGCGACCGCACATGGAGACATTTGCACCTACATCTCTCCGACACCCACATATGTCGAGATGCTCCATTTGTCATGTGAGGAGAGCCACTACCACATGAGTGACATGAGTGACTCCACCATATGTGGCATTGAGAGCATTTCCTATGAGAGGATGAGTGTGACCACCACTAGCCCCACACATGAGAGCAGGCCACACATCCTATGTGAGGTTGAGCGCCATTTGAGTGACTCCACCAACCATATGAGTGAGTGCATCCTTGAGGGAGTGAGTGAGCCACAACACTTAGAGAGTGAGGTAGTTGACATGGCATGTGAGGCCACTATGATTTCTAACGACTTAACCTCTACTCCTAGTGTGTTTTCTTCTTTGGTGCTAGGTCTCCTACATGATGACATGCCCATCCTCGATGAGCCCATCCCTCCAATGGAGACACCGATGGCCATGGTGGATAATGATGCACCCCCCACATGGTTCCATCAAGATGAAGATGACAATGAGTGGATCTTCAACACCTCACCTACAACACATGAGCGACGCTCCAAAGGTAACATAGGTGATGGTGCTTCTCTTGTCCCACTAGTGGACTCTCTTGACAATGATTTTTTGCATGATGTTGATACACCTATTCCCATGCTTCATGCTAGTGAGACTTCTTCATGCCTTGACTTACCTATTTATGATGAATATGATGATGAGCATGTTGAGTTGCCTAGTTGTGATGATATGCTCCATAGGATATCATGTGAAAATTCTTTTGGTCACATCATGTTTGACAACCCATTGAACTTGTCATATGCTATGAGTGAGATCTCCCATATTGCATCATTTCAATATCAACATAGTAACTATGCATTCCCCATTAAAATAAATCCCATTTGCACTTATGGCATCGATGACGAGATGATGGTCATTGGCTTTTGTTTTTCATGTGATGATATTGCCATGCTTCCTTTACATGATTTGCGCAATTCATCTACTATGCCATGCCATGATCACATTGCTCAAAATATGCTTTGTTTTGGATGTTGTCAATATTCTCCATGTGATGTTGCTACTCATGCTCATGCGAAGACCCCCATAGTTTCCTCATACATATTAGGAGATATTGATGCATTTCATACTTTGCATGATTACCATAATTGCGTGCACCATATGCATTCCATGAATAACAATGCTCTAGATATTTCTCATGATGCATTACATCCTTTGAGTCTCCATTATGCCATACATAATAACAAACCTCTCATGATGGATGACATGTTTCTATATCATGCATCTCATTTATTTGAGCATTGGCTATTTAGTGCTAACCAACACAAGCACGTGCGCATCATGATGGATGATGTGTACATATATCACGCACACACAAATTTTCCTTTGTCTTTGTTTTGTGTAGGTACTCACGTATACTCGTCAACCTCTCAATCCCAAGAGTTGACGAAGCGAGCTCTTGAGAGCAACGACGATTTGGGATCCCATGGACTATCCTTACCACCGTTCCTTTCGCGCAAGGACTATGGACATCTCTCTTTCTTGGCTCTCACACGGCTATGGGCTATATATCACTCGTCCCTTTATGCCCATACTATCGTGTTCACTTTGCATGTTATGTCTCTTTACATGATTTTGCCATGCAATTGTGACCCTTGCTTGCATCTACCCGTGATTCACCATTACGATACTCCTATGCGTATTTTCATGCTTGGTGGAGATCCTTGTTGCTATTGCCATGTTTATCATGTGCCCCATGCTATTGATGCTTGTTGTGTTGGGAGAGTCATGATGACATATTGCTATTTACATATGGCTTCTCGCCAATACATTCATGATATTTTCCTCATATCTTGCTTTCATGCTTGTGCTATGTCATGTGAATTATTCTTGCACACTATTTGCACACATGACATGCTTGCCATTATTCCCTCTAGTATGATGCATCTTCGCACTACTAGCTTGCTTGACTTGATCGCTATGATTGCTTGCTATGTTGCATCGCCCATGTTCCACTATTACTCGCTTTCTTGGGTTGATGACATATATGCTCATGCCTCTCACATGATATATCTTGATCATTGTATCTTGTGTCCATTAGTTGCCTCTTTCATATCCACTTGTATTGAGTGCAACCATACTATGCGTATTGATCTTAGAGACTTTGACACCTTACTTGTGATGCATGCTTGTTTGATTGAGCCTATTGTATTTGGTTGTTCTCGCATCTTATGCCTCCATACTATGAAATGCTCCCTTTACTCTCTTATGATGAGCATGATGCATACACTTGTTGGGTATTTTACCACACGAATGATAGGTTTTGCACTTCCGCTAACCTCATTTGTTTTTCCGAGTGTTTGTCATGTTCTTTCGTTTTGAAGGATTCACAAGGCATTACCGTCATGAGACAACTTGGTCATGTGAAGGCATACACGATGCGCGACACCAACATTTTCGACATTCTCATAAAGGTGAACTCCTTCTCTTTGAGCCATCCTCAAATACGCATATTGGATGGGTCACTCTTTCATTGTTGTTTCCTTCTTGTTGTCTACATGATACATCTCGCGGACAGAGGAGCGACATTCGAGATTGGCTCTATGGACCCTCACATTGAGAAGCGCTCACACTTATTGGATGCACCTTCGAACCTCCACTCTTGCCACGACATCGAGCATTGGTACACCAACACCTCCATATTTGTTGATTGTGCTCATAGATGTCATGCTCGATGGACATATCATACTCACCACAAGTTTGCACCCCGTGCATGGATTGACTCACATTATGATTGCCTTGTTGCATCTTATATTCCAATGTCATCCATGATATATGAGCGTGTGCATTTCCTTAGCAAATTTGTTGTGATCTTCCTTGATGGCATATTCATACATAATGATCATATTGTCGACCATCAATTGTATGATAATATCCACATGTTGAGCATCCATTGCCATGTACATGCATTTGATAAACCATCCCGTTATGACATCATTTTGCATCGTGGTTGCATTGCTCATATTCATAACACATTTGTGTGCACAATGATTGCATTTGCTCCCATGAATGCTTTACATCTCATTCTACATCTTTTGGATAAGCATCTTGTGCTTTGTCATGCACTATCTTGTCGCACAGACTCATTCTTACATGATGGACACTTTGTGTGCGCTAACCATTGTATTTCCGAGTGTTGCTTGTGTTTGCTATTTTTGCATGTCTATCACTCCGGTGACACCATGGACTACTTGGATTGCGCCATGTCTTCAACTTCGTCCAACTACAAGTCCGTCCACGATAACCCTTTCCATGGTGACGAGGATCACGATCCGAGGTCGGATCTTTCCCAAGGGGGGGGGGAGATGATACGGAGCATCCCACGTTCATCCCCATGTACACTCCGACTACTCCCCAAGCCCCAAAGATACATAAGATGAGACCTCGACTATGTGCCATTGGACACAAGGTGAACCCGTTCCTAAATGCTTCCCCTTCCCATTCGCGTGAGACATGGTTGCTACTTCAAGCGCGGACCTTGTGCATACTCAGGTACACCCGAGGAGACCATGGAGAACCCAAGGACCAAGGACAAGCGTGCGCGGAAGCGAAGGAAGGAGAAGGAAGAAGTGCCAGCAGCTACAACGACCGTACATCCGGCAGGAGCCCGGACATCCGGCGCCACCAACCAGAAGAAGACCAGAGAGAGACAGAAGCCAGGCGAGTCTACAGCGGCCGGACAGCCGGCCGACCCCCGGACATCCGGCGCCCCGCGACGGGCCGGACATCCGGTGCCTGCCCGTAAATCTGGCGCACGCCATCCAAAGAGCAGAAGAATCGACCACTCCATCCCGGACATCCAGCCGAGGCCCGGACATCCGGCTCTTCATGAGCCGCCGGACATCCGGCCCCCAGCCCGGACATCCGGCACCTGCCTGTGCACAGAGAACGGGCCAAGGGCCCATGTATCCCCCTCTCACTTACCCCTTCGTGGGCTAGCACAATATATAGTCCCCCACCTCCTCCTAGCTAGGGTTAGCATTGGTTTAGCTCATATTTTGTGTGAGAGCCTTGCTCATCCACTTGGTTACTTCTCCTCGGAGCTCACGACCTCTTCGGAGAAGATCCCCCAAGCGGATTCAAGACCCCTTCAAGGTAATACAATCAAGACCTCCTAACGGAGAAGAACGGCTACCCTTGTATCTTTCCTTTGTTGATTTTGAATCTTGTGCTACCTTTTGTGTTCGGTGATCTAGCCCTTGTGTGATCGATACTTGTCGGTTGAGTGATTCTCTTGTTCCTCCCTGTGTTTTCCCTTGTGTTTTCCACGTGTTCTTCATGTTTCCCCCCGTAGGATCCACTCCAAATGTGAAAGATCGGCCCCATAGGGTTCCACCCTACATCACTCAAGCAAGGAACAAAGAGTGTTGAAGAATACTACAAGGAAATGGAGATAGCCATGATTCGAGCCAATGTCACGAAAGATGATGAGCAAACAATGGCATGTTTCTTGAATGGACTCAATCATTGAGCTTGTGCATCAAGCTACCAAGGAGGAACGTCAAGTGCAAGATGACTTCAAGTACGCCAAGTACTCATCCAAGAACTACGACTTCTCCACCAACCAAGCTTCAACGACTCCTCCAACTTCTACCTCAACCAAGCCATCTACAAGCAATGACGACAAGTCAAGTTACAAGAAAACTTCAACAAGCTCAAGTCGTCTTCCTCCTAATACAAGCAACTTCAAGCCACGTGCTTCATCATCTACTCCAACTGAAGAGACCGTTAAGACAAGCTCCTCCAAGTGTTTCACTTGCGGCGGCCGAGGCCACAAGTCCTATGAATGCACAAACAAGCGCACCATGATCCTCAATGATGATGGAACCTATGACTCCATGAGTGACGAGGAGATGGAAGCCCTTGAGCAAGTGGCCATGCACCGGCGCGTGAACGAGGACGAAGATGATCAAGTCTTTTGTGATGAGGATTCGAGCCCCGCTCTCGTTGTCTCCAAAGTTTTGAATCTTCAACATCAACAAGAAGAAGACCAACGATGCCACATCTTCCACACAAAGGCCGGCATCAATGGAAGGTCCATCAAGGTCATCATCGATGGAGGTAGTTGCCACAACTTGGCAAGTGAAGAACTATGCTCCAAGCTTCAATTGGTCAAGATGAAGCACCCGCACCCATACAAAGTCCAATGGCTAAGTGACTCCGGCACTATACGAGTTGAGCATACGGTCCTAGTCTCCTTCAAAATTGGTGCATATGAGGACACTTTGGAGTGTGATGTTGTCCCGATATCCGTTTGCCACCTCCTTCTTGGTAGGCCTTGGCAATTCGACCGTGGTGTCATCCACAACAGGCGTACCAATCACTATAGCTTCAAGATGAAAGGAAATGAGTATGTTCTACGACCTATGTCTCCTAGTCAAGTGATTGCCGACAAGCAAGCCACCCATCATGGAGAGAAGACTGAGAAAGTGATCCACCAAAAAGTGAGTGAGAGCCACAAGCCAAACTTGAGTGCCTCTTTGCCTAGAGAGAAAAACCTAGTCCTATTTGCCACGAAAAGTGAAATGAGAGAAGTGTGTGAGAACCCATCAAGTGTTATGCACTTTGTCCTTGTGTGCAAGGATGGGGACCCAAAAACTAACACCTCTCACGAGGTACCTTTAGTGTTTCAATATCTTTTGCAGGAATTCCAAGATGTTTTTCCCGATGAGCTACCTCCGGGTCTACCTCCTCTACGCGGCATCCCCGGAGCACCCCTACCAAACAAAGCTCCATACCGCGTCAACCCCGAAGAAACTAAGGAGATCCAATGGCAAGTACAACAACTAATCGACAACGGTCATGTACGTGAAAGCTTAAGCCCTTACGCCGTTCCGGCTATACTTGTCCCTAAGCAAGATGGAAATTATCGCATGTGCTCTGATTGTAGACCTATCAATGCTATTACTATCCGTTATAGGCATCCGATTCCTTGCTTAGATGATATGCTTGATGAACTTAGCGGTGCCACAATTTTCTCAAAAATTGATCTTAAAAGTGGCTATTATCAAATCCGCATACAAGAAGGTGATGAATGGAAAACTGCTTTCAAAACCAAATTTGGCTTGTACGAGTGGTTGGTTATGCCTATGGGTTTATCGGAAGCTTCCAGAACTTTCATGCGTCTTATGCATTTTGTGCTTCGACCTTATATTGGAGTTTTTGTTGTGGTTTACTTTGATGATATTCTTGTGTTTAGCAAATCCATGAAAGAGCATCTAAAGCATGTTATGGCTGTTTTGCAAATGCTTAGCAAGGAACGTCTTTATGCAAACATGAAAAAGTGCACGTTTGGTGTTGACAAACTTGTTTGTTTGGGTTTTGTCGTTTCTTCCAAGGGTGTCCATGTTGATCAATCTAAAATTGAAGGAATTAAAACTTGGCCCCAACCCACCAATTTGCAACAAGTGCGTAGCTTTCTTGGCCTTGCAGGTTTTTATCGTCACTTTGTGAAAGATTTTAGCACTATTGCCGCTCCTTTGCATGCCTTGAGTAAGAAGAATGCTCCTTTTGTTTGGGGATCTTTGCAATCTACCGCTTTTGATGAGCTCAAGTGTTGTAGGGTGAACCCTAAGTGAAGATCTTTCACGAATTGGAGGGGGAATCCCCAAGAACAAGATGAACACAAGAGAGAAAACAAGAGGAACACTCAAGAACAAGTCCAATCACACATTCACTAGACCAACAAACACACAAAATCCACAAGGTACATGAACAATCAAAGGGAAGCAAGATACATGGTAGAGTTCATCCCAAATCCTATGAAGGAGATGAGGGCTTGATGATTCACTTGGGGAATCCTTCTCCCTTAGGAGGGCTTGATGATCCTATAGATCCTTCTCCCTTAGGATGGCTTGATGATCCTAGGGATCCTTCTCCCTCGGGAGGAAACCCACAAGGGGAGATACATGAGCTAAGCTCTATGATTTGTGTCTATTCTTAGCTATCATCTCTAATGAGCTAGGTGGGGGGTACTTATAGTCTAGGGGCGAAATATGAGAGGGAGAGGGTTACAAAGGCAAAATCCCCAACTTGCACGCAGGTATTCGTGGAGTGGTCCGGGCACCCGGTGCAAAGAGGCCCGGGCACCCGGAGGTGGTGCGGCTGTAGGTGGCCGGGCACCCGGGGCCGAAGGGCTGGGCACCCGGGCTGGACAGGGCCGACTATAGATGGCCCGGGCACCCGGGGGTTCCACGCTCGGGCACACGGGGGCGCGCTAGGCGGCTGGGGGCATGGGCCGGGCACCCGGGGGAGCAAGGCCCGGGCACCCGCGGAGGAAGGCAGCAGCTCCAGCGGGAGGGGCTGGGCACCCGGGGCCTCCTGGCCGGGCACCCGGGGAGGCTAGGCCCAGCATAGCCGGCGGCTAGGCACCCGGGGACGCAGGGGCTGGGCACCCGGGGTGTCCAGTGGCTCCACTCCTTCGTGCCCATCTTCCTTCTCCTTCTTTCAGGTGTCTCCGGGTGAACTTGGCGTTTCCCTCCGTGCTTCCTCGCGACGATCTCCCAAGTACCTAAGAATGCACAACATCTCCGATTGAGGTAGGACCCGATTCATATGCGATTCCGAACAAGACTCGAAGAGGAAAGAAGTGACCTCGTTGTCGATGTTGCGTGCACGTGCTCTTGTCACCGGTCCTCTCGGTGCTTGCGATGGTGATGGCGTGTCCATGTGGATGGACGAGGGATGCTCCGCATCATCTCCCCCCCCCTTGGGAGAGATCCGTCCATGGATCGTGATTTTCATCACCATGGTAAAGAGATGGCATCGCCGTGTAGGAGCGGACAATCACCAAGCACTCATCATCGTCAAGCTCGAAATGGTCACTCTCCAATGTCGCACCGTCTTGTGATTCCTGCAAAATTGGCAAGTACAACAAACACTTGGAAAAACAAATGTGATTAGCGTTAGAGCAAAACCAAGCATTCGAGAGGTGATTCACCAAACAAGTGTCGTCATCATGCATAGCATATGGTGTGACAAGGGGGTGTGGCATGGCATGTAAGCACATAAATTGAGCACATGGAGAAGAATCATGGAAACAATCATGCAAGGGTGAGGTAAAGGTGCTAATATGTGGGACAAGTGAACAAGCATCTACCTCAATGTCATAGCAAGCATGCAGAAGACTCTCAATGAATGGTCTATGGTAGGCATAAGAATCATTCACAACACCAAATGAAAGGCAATGTCTAAACACATGGGTCAAGTGCAAGACAATCCAAGAATAATGTGCATATGGTGTGGTGAAGATAGTGTGGCACTCAACACAATAGAAAGAGCAATTGTTCATCATGTGTGAGGAAATCAAGGCAAGCATGTAGCAAAGAATGGGACATGGCATATGTGAAGGAATGACATTGTTGCAACCAAACATGTGATAGGAGCAAGTAATCCAAGAATTGGATGCAACATGAGAAAGCATAGAAATCAAGTCGTGTAAACTAGTGGAGCGAAGATGCAACACACTAGAAGAAATCATGGCAATCATGTCATGTGAGCAAATAAGAGATATTGGCAATGCACATGACATATGGCAAGCACGAACACAAAGCAAGACCATAGTATCATCATAGGAATGTGGCATAAATGGAACATGGCAATAACAAGCAATATCTCCACCAAGCTTGCAAACACACATACAAGTAGTAGAATCAATCATCATGTGTAATGCAAAGCATGGGTCACAAATGCATGGCAAAGGCATAGGAATGAGCATATCATGCAAAGTGAACATGGCAAGATAGACATAGAATATGTAATGAACAATAACCCATAACCAAGTGAGAGCCATGTAGAAGAAATGCGCAAAGTATTTGCGCGAAGAGAGTGGTGGGAAAGACACTCCATGGAATCCCAAGTCATCGTTGCTCTCGAGAGCTCGTTTTGTCAACTCATGGGATTGCGAGGTTGACAAGTATTCATGGGTACCTACACAAAAGAAACACAAACCAAAGAAATTGTGTTCGTGGTAAATGTACACATCATCCATCATGATGTGTATGTGCACGTGTGAGTTAGCACAAGATAAGCATCGCTCAAAGAAATTTGATGCATGGTATAAGAACATGTCATCCATCATGAAAGAATAGCCAATAACCAAGGGCTTGTCGTCTATGCCATATGTGCAAAGTGGGTTAATTCTAATGGCATATGCATAGTAACTACAATGAGATTACAAATATGACATATTGTTGATCTCATGCATAGCATATGACAAGTCAAGCAGATTGTCAAACATGATGTGGACAAGAGAATTATCACAAGAAATCCTATGTAACATGGCAACACAACTAATAGACTCCACATAAGAATCCTCATACTCATCATAAATGGGCAAGTCATCGCATGGGGAAGTCACACTAGCATGAAGCATGGAAATATGTGGATCAACATCATGCAAGCAATCAATGTCAAGAATGTCCACTAGTGGGAATAGAGCATCACCTTCACCTATGTTGCCTTGTTCATTCCACTCAAGTGGTGTAGGTGAGGTGGAAAAGACCAAATGGTGGTCATCATCTTCATCTTGATGGAACCATGTGGAGGGTGCATCATATTCCACCATGGCCATCGTCTTGTCCAAAGGAAGGATGAAGTCGTCGAGGATCGGCGCGTCATCATAAATGGGACCTAGCACCAAATGAGAAGACACAATAAAGGTAGAGGTTAAGTTGTTAGAAATCAAAATTGGCTCACATGCTGTATCAACTACCTCACTCTCTCTATGTGGTGGTGGCTCACTCACTCCCTCAAGGTAGGTGCACTCAATGTCACATATGGTGGAGTCACTCAAATCCCTCAAGTGGTGGTGGTGGTGGTGGCTCTCCTCACATGGGAATTGTGGCAACTCATCATATATGGGGCTAGTGGTGAAGTCACTCTCACTCTCAATATGGTGGCACAAGTCACTCAAGTCATCATACGTCACCATGGTCGAAGGGAAAATCCCATTCTCAACCATCTCGCAGTCGTTGCCGTGGATGAAGGGCGAAGATGGCACATCATCGCTCTCATCATGGATGAAGGCCAAAGATGGCACAACATCAAAAGGCGAAGATGCCTTGAGAACACTTGGCGAAGATGCCGAAGTGGTGGTAGTAGTTGTAGCTCCGTCTTGGTGATGCTTGTCTCGCGGTCTTCTCTTGTGCTCATGAAGTTTGGCCGTAGCTTGATGTAGAGCTTTTTGGGACTTGTAGGTGTACGCATCGCGAGCATCTTCATCTTGATGATATTGTAGTGCTTGAGCTTGATGACGTTCCAAAGATTGGCCACTTGAGTGTCGCCGCCTTGAAGATGACGAAGGGGAAGAAGACTTGTAGTTGGCCACCATGTCTCGTAGTTGATCCCTTTGTTCGGCCAACTTGGTGTCGAGGTAGTCCCTTATCCTTGCTTCGTTTTGGCGAATGTCGATGGCGAGTCACTCAATGCCTTGCATTGCTTATTGTAGTCCGAAGATGGACATTTTGGTGATGTAGTTGTTCGCGTTGTCGTTGTCGTGGAAGACCGGAGATGAAATGCCTTGCCTATCCATCACAAGACTCGAGTAGAGGTGAGTAGGAAATGAGATAAACAATACCAAGCTACCTTTTCCCAAAGTTAAGGATGTATCCCATTTCACTCAACGTGAGATGAAAGAATAGTGGAATCGGTACCGGACTTGTTCACTCACACCTATCAAGTAAAGCTTATAGTGGAGCTCGGTGAGGATAGTGGCACAAAAATTTGATGCAAAATGTTAGAAAGAGTCAATAATGTTGGAAAAGATTTTACAAATTCGCAAGTGAAACAAGTAGACCAATAACAATATGTGGCACACGGAAACACACACACGGATAGATAAATGGGGTCGTGCAACCAAGGAATGAGCACAAAATGTGGAATCCACGGAAGACGCTCGTGTTGCACAACTCAAGAGAGATGCTAGCACGATTGCTCAATAGGCGGATGCGACACTTGTGCACAACCTATAAGATGCAAAATGTATGAGCCTTCGATCCCAAGTATGCTATGTGTATGATGTTCCCGGTGTTCTTCTCAAGGTGATCCCAGATGATCGGATATGACAATCTTTTCTGGAATGCGGTATGATGCTATGTCTATTGCTTACAAGCTCTTTGGTCTCTTTTCCTTTTGCTTAAAAGCTTATTCTCTTTTTTTTGATATGGCCACTTATGCGAAATGCACAAACCAAGATAGCAATTGTGTATATGCGGGAACGATCTTGTGACACAAGGGATGATATGATGATACCAAGATGACACCAATATGATATGGTATGTATGCAATGGAAGGTACGGATCACTAATGTCCACAAGTAACATTGCCGGCAATACTCAAATGGCTAGTCTCGCTAGGCAAGTGACACAAAATGGGCTAAGGGGTTAACAATGTAATGGCAAGAATGTACAATGAAGGGATACCACGATACCAAGGTGATACGGAGGTTACCGTTCTTGCTTACGGTTAGGTTGTCAAAATGGTGAAGTGGTCGATGTCGATGACGACCTCGTGGCCATGATGAGTGGTGATGTTCTTGATGTAGATACCAAGATGATGTAGACCCGTCCCTAAGTAGCCGAAACACCTTAGGAAACGGTAAAAAACCGCGAACTCAAAATCTCAAGGAAAATGTCAAATGGTGGTGGCGGAATGCGTTGGTGGTTCCGGAGTTAGCAATGCGGAAGTTATGGTGGTGGTTGATGACTAAGCGACCGTCCCTAAGTAGCCAAAACACCTTAGGAGACTCAAGTCACCCCACAAGCAACCACAAATGCTATATGGAGCAAAAATGGGTTAGGTTGCGGAAAGCGGTGGTGGTTTTGTGAATGATATGGTGGATGGTGTCGGTGTCAAAACCGGCGGATCTCGGGTAGGGGGTCCCGAACTGTGCGTCTAGGCGGATGGTAACAGGAGACAAGGGACACGATGTTTTTACCCAGGTTCGGGCCCTCTCGATGGAGGTAAAACCCTACTCCTACTTGATTTATATTGATGATATGGGTAGTACAAGAGTAGATCTACCACGAGATCAAAGAGGCTGAACCCTAGAAGCTAGCCTATGGTATGATTGTTGTTCGTCCTACGGACTAAACCCTCCGATTTATATAGACACCGGAGAGGGCTAGGGTTACACAGAGTCGGTTACAATGGTAGGAGATCTACATATTCGTATCGCCAAGCTTGCCTTCCACGCCAAGGAAAGTCCCATCCGGACACGGGACGGAGTCTTCAATCTTGTATCTTCATAGTCTAAGAGTCCGGCCGACGGTGATAGTTCGGCTATTCGGACACCCCCTAATCTGGGACTCCCTTAGTAGCTCCCAAACCAGGCTTCAATGACAATGAGTCCGGTGCGTAGATTGTCTTCGGCATTGCGAGGCGGGTTCTTCTCCAAATTCCATATACTTGTCGAATAGTGTCCGGCTTCTTATAAATGCTACGCTCCTTGGCTTCCACGCCCAATAACGACCACATCTGAAAAGCTAGGGTATTTTTACACTTTCCCCCCTAGCTGCGCAAATGAGCCGCCTATAAAAAGAGACGAGGATCTAGATCCGAATCACACCATCCCCCCTCCGCAAGCTTTCATCGGAGCGCTTTTGACAAACAATCCATTCCATCATGGAAAATCGACGCAGCTCCTCCTCTCGCGCTCCCAGCCCTCAGCCTGGGGATTGGGAGAGATGCTCAGTCCCGCATAGCAAGCTAGTGACGCTCCAAACCAAGGAATTTCTTCCCCCAGCCTTCATGGTTCTGGTTCGAGCCGGACTTGCCACCTACAAGGGCGGAAAGCAAGCGAAGAGCGTCCCCAATCCTTCCAAAGGAGAGCGGGTATGCTTTGTCACTTATCTGTTAAGAAAACTCGGATTTCCAATACATCCGTTTCTTCGGGTGCTCCTGGAGTTCTACGGCCTCCAGCTGCACCACCTTACGCCTGCCTCCATTCTGCACATCGCGGGCTTCGTGGCCCTTTGCGAGCTGTTCTTGGGCGTCGAGGCTCATTCTGCGCTGTGGAAGAGATTATTGTGCCTTGTACCCCGTTCTCATGAGGGGTCAATATATCAAGTGGGCGGAGCCGAGCTATGGCGCATCACCGGGACAGGATATGTATCCGGAACCCCAAAGAAGGCGTCCAAAGACTGGCCTTCGGAATGGTTTTATATATAAGACGCCCCGCTATCGGATCCAGTTCGGATCGGCCTCCCAGAGTTCAGTAGTGCTCCTCTGAAGAAACGCCTAAGTTGGCGTACGCGGAGCTCTCAAAGGGAGAATGATAGGGACATCCTTTACCCGATGAGCCGAATAAGGTTACTAGCTCATTCCGGACTGACCATGATCGGAGTCATGGCCACATGCATTATGCGGGGGGTGCAGCCACTCCAGTATAGGGGCCACCCCATGTGGGATTTCAACAGGGAGGATGATGCCACCCGCCATGGCCGTAAGGTGCCGGGATCGGTCGCCGATCTGGTGAAGATCTTGTCCGACCTGTACAAAGGGGAAAAGGAGGATTTTCTTCGTGTTAGTCCACTGAACGAATTTTCTATGAACAATCCTTGAAGCTGGGTAAGTGGACATTTCTTTTTGCCTATCCGATCCCCATTCCCATGGTTAAGTATCTCACTTTGTGATTTCAATGCAGGAACTGCGCCGGGCTGTAGAGGATATACACAGCCTACCTCCGCAACCCGAGGATCTGGAATGGTCCCTCGATCCGGCCTTCAAAGAGGATCCGGATATAAAGGTGGAGCTGATCGATGGGGTGTTCCACCAACTTAGCATCAACAATGCTTTGGTCGCCATTACGACCGACTACCCCAGAATATTTCCAGCTTCCCAGGTAACTGTGACCGAAGTCCTGATACCATGACACATCCGTGCTTATTTCTGATCACCGCGTACCAATGGTGTTCCGCAGGAGGTGCCTTTAAGGTGGGAAGCCGAGCCCGCGGCGGCTGGCCAACAAGGGGCAGCTCGGCCCAGCAGGCAGAAAAGAAGTGCGGTGCAGATCAAGACATCGCTGCAATGGTATGGCGCGCCGCCGTGTTTCAAGGAAAGATTCCTGGAAGGCATACTAACGTTCGTGATCTTTTCAGGAAAAAGAGAGCTCGCCGGACTGTGTCCGGAGAGGTTACCAATCGAGCCTTCGCCAGCCAGGCTCCAACGCCAGGTCCGGAGGGGGAGGCAAACACAAGGCGCGCGTCGGATGCTCCTCCAACGGAGGATGCCGACAAGTTGTCCGCCACCAGATCTGAGGTGGAGAGTGCCATGAATCACAGGTGTCGCCGGACAATTCTTTGTGACACATGTTTCTCCCCAGAGGCATTGAATGCCTTTAATTCGGGAGATGCGCGCCTCCGTGCCGCTCAAGATGGTCTAGCCAGAGCCACGGAGCAGTATGTGAAAGACATACAGGTGAGGAATTTTGACAGTTATATATGCCAGTAGCCCCCGAGACTTAAAATAGTTAGAATAACTGATTTAAGGATCATTTGTTATGCAGGATCTTACCGAGAAGAATACCCAACTGTCCCAGGAGCTTCGAGAGTGCAAGGCCCAACTTGAGGCCGCACTAGCCGCCACAGGGGGAGCCACAGAGACCCCCTCCGATAATATATACTTCGAAAGATAAGTAGTGTGAAGTGCGACGTGTGTATAAGTCTGACAATAATATTGCAGATGGCGCCAGACTAGATCCGGACAGGCAACAACTACTGCGCTGGTTAAAGGCTGGTGAGAATGTGCTTACAAGGGTGAGGCAAGAGAAAAATAATCTCCAAGATGCCAACACCCAGCTGGGTGAGGAACCGAAGGATGTTCGAGCCCAGCTGTCTGACTCCGTTAAGGAGAATCGACGGCTTCGTCGCGGCATTTATAGTAATTGCTTGAGCAAACTTTTGAAAAGAAGAGTTCGGCGAGGAAGTCGATTAACAAAAATATGTCTGTAGGTATGCTCACAGGTCGTCCTGCAGAAGAAATGACCGGTTCAGCGGGTGACCTACTTCCTGAGCTGCTGCAACTGCACGAACGAGTTCGACAGGTGATGAGAGGCGTCGCCCAGGCCTTGTGGCCATCCATCTCCCTACCCAAAGGCCTTGGAGAGCTTGCAGAGAAGCTTCAGGGAGCATGGTTGCGCTTCTGGCTATGGAAGATATTGGCCTGCCGTCAAGGCGCCAGGGAGGCCTGGGCCATGGTGAAGACGCGGTACACGAAAGCTGACCCAAACCACATGGCCGAGGTCGGACCTGTGGGGCCCGATAGGAAGGAGATTCCTGTGAGCTTAGTGTACGACCAAGTAGAGTTGGCCGCAAAGTATTCCCAGTGGGACTGTAAACTAGACAACCTATTAGATGGTATTGAAGAGGAATACAATCAGTCAATTTGACTATGTAATTTAAAATGACATGTAAAATGCCTTCTAGCCGGATTATAGATCGTTTGTCGTGCGGACCTTTTCGCTTCAACCTCGGGACCCGACAGTCTGGAGTGTGTCTGAATACCCTCGCGTTTATGTAAGAACCGGGGCATGCGTGGAGACCAGGCGTAGGGGTCATGAGTGCTTTATCAGACAAGTGCCCAACTAGTTATGTTATATTACATGGTTAGTAAGAAACATCTTCCAGGGAGAATAGTTCCGTTAGGGGCTCCTTTCCCTGGGAGGCATGCCCTAAAGTGCATGTCTGGACTGCGAAAAAAGCAGAAAAACATCTGGGGGCAGATAAATGAATAAGTAAGAATTCGTCTTTTAGTTCACCGACCGAATATTCCCTTAAGAATGCTAGCTTTCGGCTTCACCCAGTCTGAGGTACACATCCGGCTGACCCGGCGGTAACAATCGCAGAGGTGCTCCCTTTACCACCTAGCTGAACAATCAGGAACGTAGGGGTAAGCACAGGAGCCAGGCAACCCAGCTTGGCCAAAACTTAAGTCACATCGATGCATATAATGGTGAATAAAAGGTACATGTGGAAGTGTGACACATGTGTTGGGCATAAAGCCCGTATAAATAAGCTTCTGTTAAAGAAGCCCCAAGGTATACCGAGCGCAGATAATGCGTCAGGTGTGTGCGAACAATGCGCAAACGAGCCTTCAATGGCTTCGGGAAAAAGGAGGGAGAAGGAGAGAAATAAAACACAGTTAAAGTATAAAATATAG
This sequence comes from Triticum aestivum, assembly GCF_018294505.1. Taxonomy (NCBI): domain Eukaryota; kingdom Viridiplantae; phylum Streptophyta; class Magnoliopsida; order Poales; family Poaceae; genus Triticum; species Triticum aestivum. The sequence continues at coordinate 228,585,602 of NC_057795.1, forward strand.
ACAGAGGAAGGAGACGAACTCAGAGTCCGGCGCTAGGCGTAGAATCTTCGGAGACGGGCTGCGTTCCATGGGTTTGGCTCAAGTCGGTTATCTGATGCGTTCCGCAGACGGTATGCTCCGCCGGTCAGGACTTGGTCGATGATGAAGGGACCCTCCCATTTGGGCTTGAGTCTGTCCTTTTTCTTGTCTGGCAGGCGTAGAACTAATTCACCAACATTGTAAACTTTGGCCCGCACTTCTCTGCTTTGGTATCTTCGAGCCTGCTGTTGATAGAATGCGGAACAAGCTTTTGCCACGTCGCGCTCCTCCTCCAAGGCGTCCAAACTGTCCCGCTGATCGAGCTCGGCTTCTCTTTCTTCATACATGCGCACGCGAGGTGACTCATGAATTATGTCGCAGGGCAAAACTGCCTCCGCGCCGTACACCATAAAAAATGGTGTGAATCCGGTAGTGCGATTCGACGTGGTCTGCAGCCCCCAGAGTACGGAGTCGAGCTCTTCTACCCACTACGTATTAGATTCCTTGAGGGACCGCACTAGTCTGGGTTTAATTCCGCTCATGATTAGACCATTTGCTCGCTCAACTTGATCGTTAGTTTGAGGGTGATAGACTGAAGCATAGTCGAGCTTGATGCCCATGTTTTTGCACCAGAGTTTAACCTCGTCGGCCGTGAAGTTCGTGCCGTTATCAGTGATGATGCTATGGGGGATGCCGTAACGGTGTACTACCCCTGATATGAAGTCTATCACGGGTCTAGATTCGGCCGTCTTAACTGGCTTGGCCTCTATCCATTTGGTGAATTTATCCACCATGACCAATAGGTATTTTTGCTTGTGGGTTCCTCCTTTAAGGGGTCCAACCATGTCAAGCGCCCAGACCGCGAACGGCCAGGTGATGGGTATAGTTTTGAGGGCAGTGGTGGCATGTGGCTTTGATTAGCAAAGAGCTGGCAACCGACGCATCGTTGGACTAAGTCCTGAGCATCTGCCTGGGCCGTCGGCCAGTAAAATCCTGTACGGAAGGCCTTGCCTACAAGGGCCCGGCTGCAGCGTGGTGCCCATCGAGTCCGGCGTGAATTTCAGCCAGAAGATTTCGCCCTTCCTCTTTGGAGATACACCTTTGAAGGACTCCGGTTGTGCTTTTCTTATAAAGCTCTCCCTCATGGACCTTATAGGCTTTAGATCGCCATACTATGCAGCGGGCCTCATTTTGGTCCTCGGGAAGTTCCTGCCTAGTTAAGTAGGCTAGGAATGGTTCCGTCCACGGGGCAATGACTGCCATTATTTCGTGGGCTGAATGTGTTATTTCATTGGCAGAACCACCGATTGTGTCAGAATGTTTGGTGTTGGGTGGTGCGGTTGTGTCCGGATTGTTGTTTCCGGACTCCCCTTCCCATAGTACGGATGGCTTGAACAACCACTCTAGGAAGATATTGGGAGGGACGGCATCGCACTTTGCGCCAATGCGTGCCAATACGTCCGCCGCCTGGTTATTATCCCGGGCTATATGGTGAAATTCAAGCCCTTCAAACGGAGCTGACATTTTTAGGACGGCGTTACGGTAAGCTGCCATTTTCGGATCCTTGGCGTCGAAGTCTCCATTTATTTGGGATATCCCGAGGTTTGAATCCCCGCGCACCTCTAGGCGTTTGATGCCCATGGAGACCGCCATCCGGAGGCCATGTAGAAGGGCCTCGTATTCGGCTGCGTTGTTGGAGTCCGTGTACATTATCTGGAGTACGTATTGAACTGTGTCTCCGGTTGGGGATGTCAGGACGACGCCATCCCCCAGGCCGGCCAACATTTTGTTGCCGTCGAAGTGCATGATCCAATTGGAATATGCGCCGTACTCTTTAGGGAGTTCAGCTTCAGTCCATTCGGCGACGAAGTCGGCCAAAACTTGCGACTTAATAGCTCGCCGTGGCTTGTAGGCTATGTCGAACGGGAGGAGCCCGATGACCCATTTTGCAATTCGGCCAGTCGCATCGCGGTTGTTTATAATGTCATTAGGAGGTACTTCAGAGGCTACTACTATTGAACACTCTTGAAAGTAGTGTCACAGCTTCCGGGATGCCATGAACACCACGTACGCTATATTTTGATAATGTGGATACCGGGACTTGCATGGAGTTAGGATAGTGGACACGTAGTAAACTGGTTTTTGAAGGGGGAACTTGTGTCTGTCCGTTTCTCGTTCGACGACGAGAACAGCGCTTACAACTTGATGTGTTGCCGCGATATATAATAACATTGGTTCGCCCATGTTGGGCGCGGCCAGGACCAGATTGGTTGCCAATATGGCTTTTATTTCTTCGAGTCCGACCGTGGCGGCATCCGTCCACTCGAAGTGTTCGATGCGCCGGAGGAGGCGATAAAGGGGTAATGCATTTTCTCCCAAACGGGAGATAAAGCGGCTTAGAGCCGCCACACATCCTGTCAATTTTTGTATTTGTTTGAGGTCTTTTGGGATATCCAATTGTGACAGAGCTCGGATCTTGGCTGGGTTTGCTTCAATTCCTCTACCGGATACAATGAAGCCCAAGAGCTTTTCGGCTGGTACACCGAAGACGCATTTTTCCGGATTCAGGTTAATGTCGTATGTTCGGAGATTGTCGAATGTGAGCCTCAAGTCGTCTACTAGAGTTTCGACATGCTTGGATTTGACGACCACATCATCTACGTATGCCTCCACTATTTTGCCGATCTAGTTTGCCAGACATGTCTGAATCATGCGCTGATATGTTGCGCCGGCGTTTTTGAGCCCGAAGGGCATTGTGTTGAAGCAGAATGGGCCATATGGAGTGATGAGTGCCGTTGCGGCTTGGTCTGGCTCTGCCATCTTAATTTGGTGGTAGCCGGAGTATGCGTCGAGGAAACACAATGAATCGTGCCCTGCGGTAGCGTCGATAATTTGATCGATGCGGGGAAGGGGGAAGGGATCCTTTGGGCAAGCCTTGTTAAGGTCCTTGAAATCGACACACATGCACCAGGATTTGTCCTTCTTTGGTACCATTACCAGGTTTGCTAGCCAGTCCGGATGTTCTATATCTCTGATGAATCCGGCCTCCAATAGTTTGGCTAGCTCCTCTCCCATTGCCTATCTCTTGGGTTCGGAAAATCGCCGAAGAGCCTGTTTGACTGGCTTGAATCCTTTTAGGATATTTAGGCTGTGCTCGGCCAGCTGGCGTGGGATTCCTGGCATGTCTGAAGGGTGCCAGGCAAAAATGTCCCAATTTTCCCGTAGGAATTCTTGTAGTGCGGCGTCTACATCAGGGTTTAATTGTGCCCCAATGGATGCCGTTTTGTAGGGTCCGTTGGATGGACCTGGAATTTGACTATTTCATCTGCTGGCTTAAAAGAGGTGGACTTGGATCTTTTATCGAGTATCACATCGTCCCTGTTCACCGTGGAGCGCAGCGCAGTGAGTTCCTCGGCCGCTAGGGCTTCGGATAGTGCCTCTAGGGCTAGTGCAGCTGTCTTATTTTCGGCGCGGAGTGCTATGTCCGGATCACTGGCAAGAGTGATGATTCCGTTGGGCCCGGGAATTTTGAGCTTCATGTACCCATAATGGGGTATAGCTTGAAAAATTGTGAATGCCTCTCGCCCTAATAAAGCGTGATATCCGCTGCTGAACGGGGCCACTTGGAACATGACCTCCTCGGACCTGTAATTGTCCGGCGAGCCGAACACAACATCCAGTGTGATTTTTCCTGTGCAGCATGCTTCCCGACTAGGGATTATTCCTCTGAAGGTTGTGCTGCTTCGCTCAATGCGGCTCTAGTCTATTTCCATTTTTCGAAGGGTTTCCTCGTAAATGAGGTTTAATCCGCCGCTGCCGTCCATGAGTACCTTAGTAAGACGAAAGTCGTCCACTATTGGACTGAGGACCAATGCGGCTGGTGCTCGGGCTGTTCAAAATTTAGGTTCGTCACTGGCACTGAAGGTAATAGCCGTGTCACTCCATGGGTTTATTGTTGCTACCTGGTAGACTTCGGCAAGGCTGCGGAGTATTTGTTTCCGCATATTATTTGATGCGGAAGTCTCGACGACTATTAATACCAAACTGGTATTGCTGGGCTGGTGCTCTGGAACTAGGAGTTCTTCGCCACTCTTTGCCACCTGCCGTAGTATCCAACATGCTCTAAGGCTATGAGTTGGAGTGGCGCTCTCTGTACTATGAATTTTGTAGGGTCCATTGAGCCCTCCCTCCAGTACGGTTCCATGCCCTTTAGGGGGGTTTTGCTTTTTGGTATGTAACCCAGGTGCCTGGCGATGATGCACCCTTTTATTTCGGACTAGGGTTGTATTCGGGGCCGGATTATCCCAAAAATTGGTTTCGGTTTTCCAGGCACTCTCCATCGCACAGTACTTTCATACAATGGACGCCAAGTCAGCAAAGCATGTAATTTCACGATGACTTATGGCGTTTAGGATTCCCTTGTCCGCGCAATTATTGCAGAAAAGTGAAATTGCGTCTTCCTCGCGGCAATCCTTTATCCTGTCCATAGACAGGAGGAATCTGGCCCAGTAATGGTGTACTGTTTTAGCGGGCTCTTGCCGGATTCGGGATAGATCGCTTATGTTTGGGTGGGCGGGTGGAATTAAATTCGGAACCCCGTCCAATCTAAGACTCAAGGGCCGAAAAGTTTCCGAACTTGGAAGCTTGGGTTTTTGGATATTGTCCAATGAATCCAGCCCGCTGCCTGACTTTAGGTTCAGGACTTGATCGACGTCCGTCCCTCCGCGGGAATCCGGCATGAAGGGGTCGGGAATCCGGACATAGCTAGTCCTTAATATAGAAGAAGGGTCGCCGTACTGTTCCTCCACCACAGCAATGTGGTGGGTAGCCTGGGGAGAGTTGATCTCTCTCAGATCGGTTTTAGGCCCAATCTGATCGTAGTCTGTAGCGACTCCCAGGTCGGCATGCGATCCAGGAGCTCGTTTAAGGAGGAGATCTCCATCGGATCTAGCTGCTCGGCCAGTTCCAAGTTGACCTGAAGATTGCTTTTGATGACCCGAGAAGTCATCATCGGCGCGGCGGCCGGATAGGCGGTCATAAGAAAACCGCCTAGCCGGAGAGTTTGGCCGATGGACAAAGCTCCTTTAGCAATGGTACCGTCTGTAAAGACGGGGCGAGGCATCCTTCCTGGTGGCGACAGCACAGAGGAACTCTCAATGAAAGCACCAATGTTGGTGTCAAAACCGGCATATCTCGGGTAGGGGGTCCTGAACTGTGCGTCTAGGCGGATGGTAACAAGAGACAAGGGACACGATGTTTTTACCCAGGTTCGGGCCCTCTCGGTGGAGGTAAAACCCTACTCCTGCTTGATTAATATTGATGATATGGGTAGTACAAGAGTATATCTACCACGAGATCAAAGAGGCTAAACCCTAGAAGCTAGCCTATGGTATGATTGTTGTTCGTCCTACGGACTAAACCCTCCGGTTTATATAGACACCGGAGAGGGCTAGGGTTACACAGAGTCGGTTACAATGGTAGGAGATCTACATATTCGTATCGCCAAGCTTGCCTTCCACGCCAAGGAAAGTCCCGTCCGGACATGGGACGAAGTCTTCAATCTTGTATCTTCATAGTCCAGGAGTCCGGCCGACGGTGATAGTTCGGCTATCTGGACACCCCCTAATCCGGGACTCCCTTAGATGGCCTATGCAAAGATGCCAAAATGCCAAATTTTTATGGAGTCAAATGGTGTTGGAACCTATCTAGATGGATGGAGGATGTCAATAGCTACTCAACGAGCTAAAGAACGTCAAAATCGGAGTTCGGGAGTGAAAGTTATGAGTGAAAATGTAAAGTGCACGCGGCTGATTCTGGGGGTGCGGGTGCCCGGGGGTGGAAGGTGCGGGCACCCGGGGTGGTCCGAGGCAAACAGCCCGGGGGTGCAGGTGCCCGAGGGTTTGGGGTGCGGGCACCCGGGTGGTCAGCGGGTATGCACGGGGGGTCCGGGTGCCCGGGGGTGTCAGATTTGGGCGGAAATTCGTGGGAAGATGCAAGAACTTGGTGGATTTTGTGGAGGGAAAGGTGGTGATGGATGGGGGAATGCTAGATCCACTTGAAACCAAGCAAATCCATGGATCAAATCGAACAAAACCTCATCAAACTAACAAATCACAAAAAAAATTGGGGCTATTTTTGGTGGGGAATTTTCGAAATTGGGGAAGAACACACAAAATTAGGCTAGATAACAAAGAGGGGTGCTCCAATTTCGTGAGAAACCATGGCTCGTGATACCAAGATGTTGTAGGGTGGAACCCTAAGTGAAGATCTTTCACGAATTGGAGGGGGAATCCCCAAGAACAAGATGAACACAAGAGAGAAAACAAGAGGAACACTCAAGAACAAGTCCAATCGCACATCCACTAGACCAACAAACACACAAGATCCACAAGGTACATGAACAATCAAAGGGAAGCAAGATACATGGTAGAGTTCATCCCAAATCCTATGAAGGAGATGAGGGCTCGATGATTCACTTGGGGAATCCTTCTCCCTTAGGAGGGCTTGATGATCCTATAGATCCTTCTCCCATAGGAGAGCTTGATGATCCTAGGGATCCTTCTCCCTTGGGAGGAAACCCACAAGGGCAGATACATGAGCTAAGCTCTATGATTTGTGTCTATTCTTAGCTATCCTCTCTAATGAGCTAGGTGGGGGGGTACTTATAGTCTAGGGGCGAAATATGAGAGGGAGAGGGTTACAAGGGCAAAATCCCCAACTTGCAAGCAGGCATTCGCGGAGTGGTCCGGGCACCCGGTGCAAAGAGGCCCGGGCACCCGGAGGTGGTGCGGCTGTAGGTGGCCGGGCACCCGGGGTCGAAGGGCCAGGCACTTGGGCTTGACAGGGCCGAGTGTAGATGGCCCGGGCACCCGGGGGTTCCAAGCCCGGGCACCCGGGGGCACGCCAGGTGTCTGGGGGCATGGGCCGGGCACCCGGGGGAGCAAGTCCCGGGCACCCGGGGCCTCCTGGCCAGGCACCCGGGGCGGCCAGGCCCAGCACAGCCGGCGGCTAGCACCCGGGGATGCAGGAGCCGGGCACCCAGGGTGTCTAGTGGCTCCACTCCTTCGTGCCAATCTTCCTTCTCCTTCCTCCGTGTGTCTCCGGGTGAACTTGGTGTTTCCCTCTGTGCTTCCTCATGACGATCTCCCAAGTACCTAAGAAAGCACAATGTCTCCGATTGAGGTAGGACCCGATTCATATGCGATTCCGAACGAGACTCGAAGAGGAAAGAAGTGACCTCGTTGTCGATGTTGCGTGCACGCGCTCTTGTCATCGGTCCTCTCGGTGCTTGCGGTGGTGATGGCATGTCCATGTGGATGGACGAGGGATGCTCCGCATCATCAAGTCTTTGCTTACTCATGCTCCGATTCTTGCTTTGCCCAACTTTGACAAAACTTTTGAGTTTCATTGTGATGCAAGTGGTACCAGAATTGGCGGAGTTTTGATGCAAGAAAAACGAGCCATTGCATATTTTAGCGAAAAACTCTCCGGTGCTCAACTTAACTATCCCATTGATGACAAAGAATTGTATGCCTTAGTGCATGTGCTACATGTTTGGGAACATTATCTTAGACCTCATGAGTTTGTCATCCATACCGATCATGAAACACTGAAGTACTTAAAAGGTCAAGCTAAGTTGAACAAGCGTCATGCCAAATGGAGTGAATTTATTGAATCTTTTCCCTATGTGATCAAGTACATTAAGGGTAAGGAAAATGTAGTTCCGGATGCACTTTCACGTATATGCACTCTTGTCACTAAACTTGAGTTGAACGTTATTGGCGTTGAGCACATAAAAGACTTGTATGTGAATGATCCTTCCTTTGCTACTCCTTATGCTAAGTGTTTGACGCATACATCTTGGGAACGATATTACATAAAGGATAATTATCTTATGAGAGCTAACAAACTTTGCATTCCCGAGTCTTCTCTTCATTTGCTCCTTTTTGCAAGAGGCTCATGGAGGCGGACTCATGGGACATTTTGGACGCGACAAGACATTCGCCACGCTCTCCAAGAACTACTTTTGGCCCAAGATGTTCTGTAACGTCTCACGCTTCACCAACCGATGCTCTACATGTCACAAAGCTAAGTCAGCTCAATCCCATGGTCTTTACATGCCTCTTCCTATTCCTTATCAACCTTGGGAAGACATTAGCATGGATTTTGTACTTGGTTTGCAACAAGATGGACGATGCTTCACATGTTGCAAATCTCTTTTGTAGGGAAATCTTGCGCCTCCATGGATTACCAAACTCTTGGACCGCGACATCAAGTTCTTGAGTTACTTTTGGAAGACGCTATGCGCCAAGCTCGGAATCAAGCCCTTGTTCTCATCCGCATACCATCCGCAAACCGACGGCCAAACGGAGGTGACAAACCATACGCTCTCCACTCTACTTCGCGTGTTGATCAAGAAGAACATCAAGGAGTGGGAGGCATGTCTACCCATCGCCGAGTACGCCTACAATCGTGCAAGACATTCGACGACTGGCAAGTCCCCCTTCGAGGTTGGCTTCAACCCGTTGTTCCCCATTGGACATTCTACCTCTTCCACTACAAGAGCGCACCAACCTCGACGCGAGTGCATGAGCAAGATACCTCAAGAAGATGTAGAAGATACAAGGCACACCATTGAGCGCCAAGTACAACGACTCGCAACCAAGCTCAACGTCAACAAGCAACCCATGATATTCAACATTGGAGATCTCGTGTGGCTACACCTTCGCAAGGACCGCTTCCCCAACGAACGCAAGTCCAAACTCCTACCTCGAGCCGATGGACCCTTCAAGGTGCTAGCACACTACAACAACAACGCCTACAAGATCGACATGATGTGATCATGCTCATGATAATTAACCAATTCATAATAATGCAACAATATATCAACCATGATGTGATCATGCTCTTGTGATAAAAGTCCCTTGGACAGGCATACCAACGGTGATCGCTCTTGCATCACAAATGTACCAACCTCAAGGTATTACTAGAGACATCTCGTGATCATTCCGGCGATCACAACCACGACCAATATTTGGTCTTAAACGGTTGATACTTCCGGCAATCACAACCAGGACCAACACTTGGTCTAAAACAACAAGATGACCTTTCCGCCATCATCAATAGTGCAAAGTTCATAACTTAGTGTGCAACATTTATTAAACGTTGAACCATGGTGTGACCTAATTTCGAGCGTGTCCGTAACTGTGGACTCGGCTATCGATAGATTAATACACTCTATAGAGGTAGCGCACTGTGCCCACACCACGGAACCTGTCGATGTCAAAACCGGTGGATCTCGGGTAGGGGGTCCCGAACTATGCGTCTAGGCGGATGGTAACAGGAGACAAGGGACACGATGTTTTACCCAGGTTCGGGCCCTCTTGATGGAGGTAAAACCCTATGTCCTGCTTGATTAATATTGATGATGTGTGTTACAAGAGTGGATCTACCACGAGATCAAGGAGGCTAAACCCTAGAAGCTAGCCGATGGTATGATTGTTGTTCGTCCTATGGACTAAACCATCCGGTTTATATAGACACCGGAGAGGGCTAGGGTTACACAGAGTCGGTTACAATGGTAGGAGATCTACATATCCGTATCGCCAAGCTTGCCTTCCACGCAAAGGAAAGTCCCATCCGGACACGGGACGAAGTCTTCAATCTTGTATCTTCATAGTCTTGGAGTCCGGCCGATCACGATAGTTCGGCTATCCAGACACCCCCTGGTCCGGAACTCCCTCAGTAGCCCCTAAACCAGGCTTTAATGACGACGAGTCCGGCGCGCATGTTGTCTTCGGCATTGCAAGGCGGGTTCTCCCTTCGAATAATTTATAGAAGATTGTGAACACCAGGATAGTGTCCGACTCTGCAAAAATAAATTCCACGTACCACCGCGGAGAGAATAATATTACACAAGTTCAATCTGCTGACGTATTTTGTGGCGTGACGCCACACCATTACCAAGCCTTTATTCAAATTGTTTTTATTGTTCCACCTCAGCGCGTTTAGCGAAGCGGTTTCCTTGGCACGTCTTGTCGAAGCAGAGACCGTGTTCCCCTTATTCCGGGATTCCCATCAATACGGACGTGGGTAACCCAACCGCGCCATTGATTGCGGTGCTTGGGAGATAAGCGAGTTTTATCAGGCCGGTGGGGATGCATGTTTGTGTCCGCCCATATAAGGGGATAAAGATCCAACCCTTTTACCTACGCCTTCTTCCTCCTTGGCTTATCCAATTCCGCAAACTCGAGCTCCAGCGCCCAAGTCCGCACTTCTCACCTCAACCTTCTCCAACTATGTCCGGAGCGGGAGGCAAGTGGATGGCCTCCTCCGTCATGGAGGGGCAGACCCAGAAGCTGCGCGACGCCGGATATTTGTCCAGCAACATCGTGCACCGACTCCCCGACGAGGGAGAGCTCATTCCCACCCCCAGGCCCCAAGAGAGGGTAGTATTTCTTCCCCATTTCCTCCGCGGACTGGGCTTCCCACTTCATCCCTTTGTCCGGGGGCTCATGTTCTACTACGACATGGATTTCAATGATCTGGCCCCGAATTTCATCCTCAACATCTCGGCGTTTATCGTCGTGTGCGAGGCCTTCCTCTGCATACAGCCCCACTTCGGCTTGTGGCTCAAGACCTTCAGTGTCAAGCCGAAGGTTGTGAAGGGCAGCCAAGCGGAGTGCGGAGGCGCCATGGTGGGCAGGATGTCCCGTGTTACTTGGCTGGAGGGCACTTTTGTGGAAACCATCAAGGGGTGGCAATCGGGGTGGTTCTACATCACCGAGCCGCGTGACCCTGATTGGGCAGCGGGCCCCGAATTCAGATGTGGCATCCCTACACGGCTCACCTCCTGGAAAGAGAGTGGCCGGATCTGGGGGGATTCGGAAGAGCTGACCGGACTCCAAGCCTGTATCCAGAAGCTGGTGGACAAGAAGCTCAAGCTTGTCAATGTAGTCCAGGTCATGCTCATCCGCTGGATTCTCCTGTGCCAACGACGGGGTTTCAACATGTGGGAGTTCGATCCGGCGCAGCACCAGACTCTGAGCGGGCTCTTCAACACTACATATGAAGATGTCTGGAAGGTGCTGTTCAAGGGCGCCGAGGCTCCCGCATCCGCTACCGAAGATCGCGGATTCAGCTCGCAGCGTCCGGCTGATGAGGTAAGTGATTTTGTCCTTTACGGAACGCTTGTTTTCCATAGTTTGACTCTATGCGGGATCTAAACTCCCTTTACCTTTGACATGACTGGCTGGCGAAGGCCGAACAGACCATCTGTTCGGCCCCATTACCAGAGGACCCAGCGGACGCCCGCCTAACGGGGCTGCTGGCTCCGGCACCCCACGTGGTGCTGGAGAAGAAGGCCAAGAAGAAGGCCACGGGTACTCGAAATAGTTCCCATTTTCAAGTGTTATCGGATGATGAATCCGAGGCCGACTCCTCCCACCAAGGCGAGGAGGAGAAGAAGAAAGCCTCTCCCCCAGCGGGGGGAGGGAAGAAAAGGAAGGCCTCCCCAACAAGGGAGGCCGAAGGGTCCAAGAAGGGAAAAACTCTTCCCCCGGACTGCTCTGCCAACGCCAGTGACGATGACTGGCCTTCAAGGGCCAAGCCCCTGGCGAGATCGTAAGTATCCGGACTCCCGAATAACTTCAAGGGTTTTCCTTTTCGCCACATAATGTCTTCCTAATGCCGCATACAACCCTGCAGTCCACCCAAGGATGATCTTCCCGCTTCATCGAGCGGGTCCATAGGTGCGTCGGATATGGATTCTCTACCGACTGCCTCCACCCCCCGTGATGCGGATGATGCCGAGGTGGGATCCCAGGAAGGGATCCACCAGGAGGAGGAGGCCCCGGAGGTGTCGCAGGACAACCTCCCGGACTTTGCACCGAACTCGGCCCCGGAACCCACAGCGGTTCCGGAGTCCGGCGGGCGACCCCTTCGTAGGAAGGGCAAGACCGTGACGCCGGCAGCCTCCGTCCAACCGGAGGCGCCGGATAACTTGCTGGAGGCGCTTAATGGCGCCTCCATTAAAGAGGAGCACCGCACTGTTATGAGTGTGGTGATTCAGAAGGTTCAGCTCGCCAAGAGCGGGCTAACCGAAGCCTGCAGCAGCCTTCTAACAGGCTTTGAGGTAAGAATTTCGATATATAAAATGGTACCGCATAGACAGTAGCCCCTGATGCTCGGTTCGGTGTTCGGAAAGAAAAGCCGAACTGAGGATCTAAAAAGATATACGCATGAGTCATAAAAAATATGTCAATATGGGATTGCAGGCGTCGCTGCTGACCTCTGCCGCACTGACCGCGGAGGTCAATACTTTGAAGGAAAGCCTCGAGCGGTCCGAGAATGAGCTCGGCCGTGCCAAGAAGCAGCTCGAGGACAAGGAAGGTGAGTAACACCTTATTAAAATTGTACCTTACAAAAAAGGATTTTGGTTGCAAAAAGAATGACAAGGATAACGTGGGTATTGCACGGGCCACTAACGAGGTGGCGACCCTGAAAGAGGCGGTGGCCGCGGCCGAATGCAATGCGGCCGCGGCGTGCACTGAGCGAGAGAAGCAGGAGGCGCGGGTGGCGGAGGTACAGCAAGAGCTCCAGGATCTCGTGAAAAAACATGAGAGCCTGGAGCGCGACTTGAAGACTCGAGATTCTGAGCTTGCAACGGCTCTTGAGAGTGCCAAAGCCGCTAAGGCCGAAGCCTACAAGGCCCTCCAGGAGATTGAGGCGGTGAAGAAAATAGCAGCGGGTAAGGCATTTTTCATGCAAAGTAAGCATGTGAGTGTTAATTACCTGTTGCTTACCCGAATTCGGAGCTCTCCAGGAGCGTTCGCAGATCTTCCTCGCAGCGTGTCCGATGCTGCCGCGTTCTACCGGGCCGAGGAGGGGAGCTCGATGGACAAGGTCTTCTGGTCTCAGTATGCTGAGGCCGGACATCCGGTGCCCCTTAGCGACCAGCTGAAGCAGCTGGTCGAGCTCCACAAGGCGACCGAACAGGCCATGAAGGGCCTCATAGTTCGGCTGTGGCCTAAGGAGGCCATGCCTGGGAGCTACTTCGGCCTGGTGCGGCGGCTGGTAGATGCGTGCTCGTGGGTTGAAGTCATCAAGCACTCCGCCTGTATTGAAGGTGCCCGTTGGGCCCTTGCCCGCGCAAAGGTGCACTAGGGCAAGATGGATGCCCAGAAACTCATGACGGACCCGCCACCAGAGGGCAAGGAGCATCGCACGCCCGAGATGTATTATAAGAGTGTGCTGAAGGGCGCCCGCACTATTGCGGGTGAGTGCTCCAAAGATGTAATATTTGAGTAGACTCGCATTTTGTTATCCTGTGCGCTGAAAACTTAGTTCATATGCGCTAAGCAACACTTGTTAATTTAAAATATTACCTTCTGTGCGGCTGTTTATCAAATCTGAGAGATGGCAAGTCGTCGGCTTCAGCCCCCATGCCACGAGTGCTGGGGTGTTCGGGATAAACTTGAGCACTCTTGTTCCCATTTTTGGGTCCATCTAGGGAGGCGCTCAACACAGCGAACAAGGCAACCGGACTTATAATGCTTGAACACTCTCACTTAGCCATAGAATTCTATAATTTTAAATTTCGGCGAAGCCCCTAGTCTTTGGAAGGCCGAATTTGGGGCGCTATCCACGCCTGGGCCGGACAAGATCCGGCTCCTCGCTCTAAGCGGCATAAGTCTTCAAGGACTCGCAAAAAACCTCTCGAACAGCGACCGACTCTCGCCTCATCATGACGGTCAGTTTTAGATTTCTCCACTGAGGCGTTAACCCAGCTCAATTGGGGCGCAATCGCAGTGGTTCTCCCATTGCTACCTTAGCCGATACAACGGAACGTAAGGTACCAAAACATGGGAGCCGGGCAAACCCAACTATTGACCCAAGACATGATTCGGAGCCGATGCATATAGTGCTATAAGTTCGGGGTGCCGCACTTGTGAAAGTGTTCGGACTTATCACACCATGATGCGGGAAACATAAGCCCCTGGTGTATTTTAGCCGTACCAAGGTGTACGGATGCAACATGCCGTAAATGAACATATGTATAAAAAAGAAATGCAATTATAAGCAAAAAGGTGCTGCATTGTTTATTCAAGAAGGACTGCTGTAAGTGCGGAACGATACAAATGGTGCGATAAGCAAGGGATGGGACTGTTAAACATGTCCCCCTCCAGGGGTAGGCTGCCGAATGGTGCGTAAAGCAGATTTAATGCTCGTAATGGAGACCACCTGGATATTCGTTGTAGCCTTTATCCTTCCCTGGCTGTTGCATCGTGAGTTCGGCAGGTCTGCTACCGGACAGGGCCTCTGACGAACGGAGTCCTGTGGGTAAAAAAGGAAAAAAGAAAAGAAAAAACAACGACACACTTGAGAGCCCCTGGTGTGGTTGAGCCGCAGTCTGGGCCTATCGTGGTCGTGCCCCTCTCCCCATGCCCATGGTATCTTCAGAGCGTAATGGTGTACGCGAAGGACATGTCTTGACGTTTTACAGGGGCTGGGGTTGGGGCCGCACTGCTATGCGTGCTCGGAACGTGCCAGGTGGTCTTGTTTTATGTTACTCCGGGCGCGCTTAGCTGTGTCCGGCCGCTTAACGGCCGGACTCGAGAATTGCCTTAAGAGGCTGCATTGTACTTCTGCCGCGAGAGCCGCTGTATGTTCCTCCGTGCAGAGAGAATGTTCAGTGTTTCCGTTGACCGTGATGACTCCTCGAGGGCCTGGCATCTTGAGCTTGAGGTATGCGTAGTGCGGCACCGTGTTGAACTTTGCAAACGCGGTACGTCCGAGCAAGGCATGATAGCCGCTGCGGAATGGGACTATGTCGAAGATTAACTCCTCGCTTCGGAAGTTATCCGGGGATCCGAAGACCACTTCCAGTGTAACTGAGCCTGTACAATTGGCTTCTACACCTGGTATGGCGCCTTTAAAGGTCGTCTTGGTAGGTTTAATCCTTGAGGGGTCTATGCCCATTTTGCATGTTGTATCCTGATAGAGCAGGTTCAGGCTGCTGCCTCCGTCCATCAGGACTCTGGTCAGGTGAAATCCATCGACGATTGGGTCTAGGACCAATGCAGCGAATCCGCCATGGCGGATGCTTGTGGGGTGGTCCCTTCGGTCAAAAGTGATCGGGCAGGAGGACCACGGATTGAACTTCGGGGCAACTGGCTCCATCGCGTATACATCCCTTAGCGCACGCTTCCGCTCCCTTTTGGGTATGTGCGTTGCGTATATCATGTTCACCATCCGCACCTGTGGGGGGAAACCCTTCTGTCCTCTATTTTTCGGCGGTCGGGTCTCTTCCTCGTCATCGCTATGCAGCCCCTTGTTATTGTTTTCGGCAATTAACTTGCCTGCCTGCTTGAATACCCAACAGTCCCTATTGGTGTGGTTAGCTGGCTTTTCGGGGGTGCCGTGTATCTGGCACAAGCGGTCGAGTATTCGGTCCAGATTGGACGGACTCGGAGTAGTTCTTTTGAATGGCCTTTTCCGCTGACCGGGTTTAGAGCCTCTGAATCCGGCATTGACTGCCGTATCCTCACTATTGTCGCCGTTAATTCGGCGTTTGTTTTTGTTACGACGCGACCTGCCACTACGATCCTTGATGTCCGGACTGCCAGAATTTTTGCTGAGGTTGTTGCTGCATGCTAGCCAGCTGTCCTCACCCGCGCATAAGCGGGTCATGAGTGATGTGAGGGCTGCCATGGATTTCGGCTTTTCCTGTCCCAGGTGCCGGGCAAGCCACTCGTCGCGGATATTATGCTTGAAGGCCGCGAGGGCCTCCGCATCCGGACAGTCGATGATTTGTTTTTTCTTGGTTAAGAACCGTGTCCAGAATTGTCTGGCCGATTCATCTGGCTGCTAAATTATGTAGCTTAGGTCATCAGCGTCTGGTGGTCGCACATACGTGCCTTGGAAGTTATCGAGGAATGCGGCTTCCAGGTCTTCCCAACTCCCAATTGACTCTGCTGGCAAGCTGTTAAGCCAATGCCGGGCTGGTCCTTTAAGCTTGAGGGGGAGATATTTGATGGCGTGAAGATCATCACCGCGGGCCATGTGGATGTGAAGGAGATAGTCTTCGATCCAAACCGCAGGGTCTGTTGTGCCATCGTAAGATTCAATATTCACGGGTTTAAACCCTACGGGGATTTGATGATCCATTACTTCATCTGTGAAGCATAGTGGATGTGCGGCGCCTTTGTACTGGGCGATATCACGATGGAGCTCAAAAGAGCATTGTCTATTTTGTTCGGCCCGGCCGGACTTACTGGGTCCGGCGCGACGGTTGTCGTCACGTATCGTGGGGCGCCCACGCGATCCATGAGATCGATCTTGATTGTCTTGCCTTACCCTCCAATATATCTCGCAAGTCCGGAGCGTTCCCCTGTGGCCTTGTGCTTTTCGAGTGATGCCAGGGTACGGGTCTAGTGAAGGGCCTAGAGGCCTCTCTGTCGCGACCACGGGGTGGTCGGTCAGCCATATTGTCTCCTGGTGATGCGGGTTCATACGCCTCCTCCTCTAATCGGGGGAGCAACTTGCGTTTAGGGTAGCTTTTGGAGGGGCGTTCGAGCTCATGCTCTTCGGCCGCGAGGACTTCGGTCCATCTGTCGGCTAGCAGATCTTGATCAGCTCTAAGCTGTTGCTGCTTTTTCTTGAGGCTGTTTGCTGTGGCCATAAGCCTGCGTTTAAAACGCTCTTGTTCGACGGGATCCTCAGGCACGACGAATTCATCGTCGTCGAGGCTTGCCTCATCTCCGGAGGGAGGCATATAATCCTCTACCTCTTCTTCTGCCGCTCTCTCGTGAGGGCTGGCGTCTCCGTCCTCCTGCGCTGCATCTTGCTGGAGTGGGTTGTCTTTGGCACTGTCCGGTGTATTATTATCTCCGGTGCCGGAGTCTTCATTCTTGCTGTGGCGGGATTTAGAGCGGCGCCGCTGACGCCGGCGCTTGGGCTGCTTCTTGGAGGGGTCATCCTCCGCTGTTCCTTCGCCATTCCCATCCTTTGGGATATCCACCATGTATATGTCATATGATGAGGTGGCTTTCCAGTGTCCAGTAGGCGCTGGTTCTTGGTCGTCTCCGGCATCGTCGTCCATACCGTCGATGTCTTCGGAGTCGTAGTCTAGCATGTCGGTTAGATCGTCGACAGCGGCTACCAAGTGGGTGGTGGGTGGGCTTTGAATTTCTTCATCGTCCGCATCCCAACTGTCCTGACCGCAGTCCGGCCAGGGCTCTCCTGATAACAAGAGATACTTTAGCGAACTCAAGATGTCGCCAAAAGGTGAGTGTTGAAAGATGTCCGCTGCGGTGAACTCCATGATCGGCGCCCAATCGGATTCGGTCGGAGGGGGCGCGGGAGGTTCGGAGTCCGGCACCTCGGAGTCACGAGCATCATGAGGGACAAGGTCATTGTTCGGCTCTATCGCCGTAGAGGTTGCAGCTCCCGAGGCGGTGTCTAGCCATCCGTCCTCGACCTGCGCAGCTGGCTCCAAATTGATGATTGGAGTGGGTTCGAGTGCGGCCTCCAGGGTACTGTCCGGCTGCAGAGCTAAATCATGCTCGCCGTGACAGTGCGGCACGCTCGGCTGTGGCTCGAATCCATCGAGGATCAAGTCCCCGCGGGTGTCGACCGTGAAGTTCAAACTTCCAAATCTGACCTGACGGCCAGGGGCGTAGCTTTCGATCTGCTCCAGTTGGCCAAGTGAATTGGCCCGCAGTGCGAAGCCGCCGAATACGAAGATCTGTCCGGGGAGAAAGGTCTCACCCTGGACTACGTCTTTGATGATGGTCGAAGAATCCATCAAGCCTATCGGCGACGACACAGAGGAACTCTCAATGAAAACACCAATGTTGGTGTCAAAACCGGCGGATCTCGGGTAGGGGGTCCCGAACTGTGCGTCTAGGCGGATGGTAACAGGAGACAAGGGACACGATGTTTTACCCAGGTTCGGGCCCTCTTGATGGAGGTAAAACCCTACGTCCTGCTTGATTAATATTGATGATGTGTGTTACAAGAGTGGATCTACCATGAGATCAAGGAGGCTAAACCCTAGAAGCTAGCCTATGGTATGATTGTTGTTTATCCTATGGACTAAAGCCATCCGGTTTATATAGACACCGGAGAGGGCTAGGGTTACACAGAGTCGGTTACAATGGTAGGAGATCTACATATCCGTATCGCCAAGCTTGCCTTCCACGCCAAGGAAAGTCCCATCCGGACACGGGACGAAGTCTTCAATCTTGTATCTTCATAGTCTTGGAGTCCGGCCGATCACGATAGTTCGGCTATCCGGACACCCCCTAGTCCGGAACTCCCTCAGAACCCATGGCCTCGCACTCCCATTCGTCTGGACCAATGACATTCCGAAGAAACCCCTCCATTTCCATGACACTCTCCCGGCCACTCTGACTCACTCCCCATTGGGCTAGTCCTGGGTGGCCCCGTGTCTACGAAAGACACAACGACCACCGTCATGGCCAAAAATAAACGATCCCACACGGTGATGCGGAGCATCCTACGGTGATCCCCATGGACACTACTTCGACTACTCAAGCTCCAAGTGGACCCATGACAAGAGCTCGAGGACGTGCTATTCAATCCGAGGTTAACTCTCTCCTTGTTGAACTTCCCTTTGACCCACTTGAGACATGGCTACTACCTTAAACAGAGATGCTTTGTGTGATTAGGTACCAAGAAGGCAACCAAGGAGAAGTTACGGTGCAAGATGAACATCAAAAGCATGTTGACGATCTGCCCAGCCCAGAAGGACTAGAAAACCGTCCAACTACCGCCCGGGCGGAACAACCGGCCTGCTACCGCCCAACAACCGACCCACCTTCTGTGATCGAGTGGAGCAAGGCCGGTGCTGCACCGGTTGTACCGGTTTCTGCCAAAAGACCGGAACAACCGCCCCGACGACCGGAACAACCAATGCCCCTTCGGCGTACACCTCCAGAACCAGCGCCTGGGTTTCCAGCGGAACTACCGCCCCCGCCTGACCGGTACTACCGCCCCACACGAGCTCCCAGTGGAACTACCGGCCACATGACCGGTACTACCGGCCTGCCTGCGCAGTGAATGGGGGTTTCGCCCCATGTATCCTCTCCCACTTACCCCTTCATGGCTTAGCACTATATATACTTATCTCCCAGCTTTGTATTAGGGTTAGCATTGATTTAGCTCATTTGAGATAGAGCATTGCTCATCCATACTGGATCTACTCCTCGTGAGGGACCGCACCTCTTCGGAAAAGATCCACCCGGATTCAAGACCTCCATCTGGAGAAGACAATCAAGACCTCCTCCCAGAGAAGAACGGTTACTCTTGTATTGTCCCTTGTTGACTTTGGATCTTGCATTACTTTGTGCCTCGATGATCTAGCACTTGTGTGATCATATTCGTGTCGGTTGAGTGTTTCTATTGTTTTCCCCCGTGTTTTCCCTCGTGTTCTTCCGCGCGTTCTTCGTGTTCCTCGTAGGGATCCTCTCCAAATGTGAAAGACCGGCCCCTAGGGGTCCGCCCTACATCACATGGGGACCCGGTACCATAAACTCAACAACGGTCACACAAGGTTATGTCTGCTTACTGGGCCAGGGTACCGCACGCCCATAACCTTCCCTCGTTGGAGGCACCGACCAGAGGCATGACAACGGACCGAATAAAGGCCTTCCCATAAAGGCAAATGTGGTTGCACTGGGAAAAACTCGATTCAGTGGCGCCATGACTCGGTCAACAATATATTCAAGTTTAGTTATTATCAGGTTCAACTTAAAGTGAAAGTAACCAGTGTCATAATGCCATGACATGCAACACTAACATATGCATCATATATCAATGGAAATGATTGAGTCAACTATATCCACACTAAGCATAAACATCAACAACTCATGACACTTCTCTGGTTAAGATTAAACCTCACTTTAAACAGAATCTTTTCGAGCAAATTTTACCATTTTTTACTCAAGCAAGAAAATAACTCCACTAATTATTTATATCCATAACCATATCATTCGTTCATCACCCAAAAAATCCTAGTTTCTTTATCAACTAAGTTAACTTCAAACTTTCTGTAAATCAAGCATATTAACTAGAAGAAGCAATTAACAGAATATAAATAACATAATAATGATTTAAATGCATGGATTAAATCATTTGTTCAAGTAAGAAAATCATAAATATTGTAATGGCACCATGAAAATGTTGTTGTGGCTTGCCTTAGTGCAGATGAGGTTCACAAGCCTCCTGGTGATCCTCAAGACAAGCCTTACCCTCTGAAAATAAATTTAAACACAAGAAGAAAATATCAAGAACCCTTCTGAAATTCAGCAGAAAATCTAGACAGCAGGGAAAAATCCCATCTTTGGTGAGCTGCTAGATTTCTGTACAAAGAACACAATGCAAAAAGAATCAATTCATTTGGACTTATGGTTAAAAAGTTGTGGCTGTTTGAAGTTCTCTGGATAAATTAAAATTTGAATTAAATAAAAAAGACTAGGGGGGTGACGTCGAGGGCGTAAAAGCCTCGGGGCGCCACCACTCATACCGCTTCGCGCACGTACTGAGTGGCTAACTAGCGGGCCCCGCTAGTCAGGTGAGGGGGAGAGAGAGACGGAAACAGAGGACGGCGCGGCTTCGCCGGAGCACACGCCGGCGATGAGGGTTCCTTGGCCAAAACGAGAGGGAGGGACTGAGAGAGGAGACAAAGGCGCACCTTCCCATACCCGTAGAGTAGCTGGGGGTGGTCGAACGATGTCAGAATCAGCCTCTCCAGCGAAGGCAGAGAGCGGAGGTCGCCTGAGGCGAAGACGACGGCGAACGGAGGCGACTCCAGGGGCTCCAACCAGGCGGAAAGGCACCATCAGAGAGTGGTGGAGGCCCTGGAAGGGTTACCTAGGCTTGGGAGGGCTGGAGCTATGGAGACGACCTGAGGGGATCACCGGCGAGTTGGATCTCGGGGATGGCGGCCCCCGGCCTGCCCGGCCGGACTTCGATTATCTACGCGTTTGTTGAGTGTGTGGGAGTGGCGGATGGTGCTCGAGGAGGCTGGGGAGGGCGCTATTTATAGCCGAGCGTCAAGGGGGGTTCGGGCTCCGCCGGTGGACACCTGGCCACGGCGCCCGGCGATGAATGACATCAGTGAGAGAGGGAGAAGGCAACCGAGCTCACGCGGGAACTGTGGGCGAATGGGGACGAGCACAGGGGCGAGAGGAAGGTGATGAGCACAGTGCGCCATGCACTGTTGCGTTGGCTGGACCGTGCCCATGCTCGCTGCGGCGAGCTCCGGCGTCAGCGAGCGCCAGGCGGGAGTTAAGAAGGCTTGGACGAAGATTGTGGCGCCGTTTGGCACGCTCAGGCAGGCGGGGAAGCGAGAACGCGTGCAACAGAGCGCTTGGCGGCACTCAGAGCGCGTCGGCTGCATGCCAGCACGCCTGGACGAATGCGGTCACCACGTGAACTTTGCCCTCAGGCCGACCTAAGTCCAAAGTTCATGTCTGGCTTGTTGTTCGTGGTAGTTTTGAAGGTTACCACGCTTGGGTTTGGTCTTAGGTGCAAGAGAAAAGATTTCACACGGCTAGTAAGTTTTTGGACAGTAACTTTGAGAGCTTACTGTGGTCAAACCATTGGGAGTTGAGGGTTGGGCTTTGGAGGCTAGCAATCATCTACTAAGGTGATGATGCACAAGAAAAACCATCTACAGTGGAGCAAGTAAAATGGTAGTTGCTGAGAAACTACCATTTTTGTCCAGAATAGAAAATATTTTCTGTAGCCAAAATATTCCAAAAAGTGATGAAATATTTTTGCTCATAAAGGTGCCCTAGGGTTCAAAGAATAATTGGGATTTTTCTCAGATTTTTATGGGCAAGAAAAATTGGGGTTGCTTTGGAGCACATTGAGCTAGCTAGGGTTTAAGAGAGGGAAATGAATATTTTTCATGAAAGAAAAATATTCCAAATAATATTTTGAGATGAACCAGAGAAGGAATGATGGTTAGAGAGGGAAATGGTGCACTTGGGTGAAAGCCAAGGGGTACCCAAGTGTTTAAGTCCATATGACAAGACTCCAAACTCCAAATTTCAAATTCAAACCAACTGAAAATCAGGCAAAGAAGAGAGGACAAAAACCAGGCTGTCACACGATAGCCTCATCATCGAATTCGGGCAGCAGCTTACGTTTTGGGTAGCTCTTTGTCTGGCGATCACCGCCGTATCTTTCCTTAGTGTCGAGCACTTCATTCCATCTGTGGTTGAGCGTATCCTGCGCGGCTTTAAGCCGTTGCTTCTGCTTCTTCAAGCTCCTCGCGGTGGCAATAAGTCTGTTGTGGAGGTGCTCTTGTTCCAATTGTTTTTCTGGGATGATGTGTGCATTGCCGTCCGGACTGTTCTCCTCTCCAGAGACAGGTTTATAAGTTTTGTCTTCGGCATCGCTGTGATTTGACAGTGACCACGGACTGTGTTTGCCGTCTCCTTGCTCGTCCTGCTCCATCGCTGGGTCTGTGGGGTCTTGAGCATCGTCCGGGGTGTTATTCTTTCTCATGCCGATATCGCTGTTTTTGCTATGGCGGGGTTTACAGCGGCGCCGCTGACGTCGGCGCTTTGGCTGCTTCTCAAGAGGATTATCCTCCGTTGTATCCTTTTGATCCCTGCCATTGTTTTCTTTGGGTGTGTCCACCATATATATGTCATATGATGAGGTGGTTGTACAGCGCCCTGTGGGCGGTGATGTCTACTACACAACCTTCTTCTTGTAGATGTTGTTGGGCCTGCAAGTGCACATGTTTGTAGGACAGTAGCAAATTTCCCTCAAGTGGATGACCTAAGGTTTATCAATCCGTGGTAGGCGTAGGATGAAGATGGTCTCTCTCAAACAACCCTGCAACCAAATAACAAAGGGTCACTTGTGTCCCCAACACACCCAATACAATGGTAAATTGTATAGGTGCACTAGTTTGGCAAAGAGATGGTGATACAAGTGCAATATGGATGGTAGATCAAGGATTTTGTAATCTGATTATATAAAAACAGCAAGCTAACTAATGATAAAAGAGAGCGTAAACAGTATTGCAATGGTAGGAAACAAGGCCTAGGGTTCATACTTTCACTAGTGCAAGTTCTCTCAACAATAATAACATAGATAGATCATATAACAATCCCTCAACATGCAACAAAGAGTCACTCCAAAGCCACTAATAGCGGAGAACAAACGAAGAGATTATGGTAGGGTACGAAACCACCTCAAAGTTAACCTTTCTGTTCTATCTATTCAAGAGTTCGTAGTAAAATAAAATAAAGCTATTCTTTCCGCTCAATCCATCATAGAGTTCATACTAGAATAACACCTTAAGACACAAATCAACCAAAACCCTAATGTCACCTAGATACTCCATTGTCACCTCAAGTATCCGTGGGCATGATTATACGATATGCGTCACACAATCTCAGATTCATCCAACCAACACAAAGTACTTCAAAGATGCCCCAAAGTTTCTACCGGAGAGTCAAGAAAACATGTGCCAACCCCTGTGCATAGGTTCATGGGCGGAACCCGCAAGTTGGTCACCAAAACATACATCAAGTGGCACGTGATATCCCATTGTCACCACAGATTAACACGGCAAGACATACATCAAGTGTTCTCAAATTAAAGACTCAATCCGATAAGATAACTTCAAGAGGGAAACTCAATTCATCACAAGAGAGTAGAGGGGGAGAAACATCATAAGATCCAACTATAATAGCAAAGCTCGCGATACATCAAGATCGTGCCATAGAGAGAACACGAGAGAGAGAGAGATCAAACACATAGCTACTGGTACATACCCTCAGCCCCGAGGGTGAACTACTCCCTCCTCATCATGGATAGCGCCGGGATGATGAAGATGGCCACCGGTGATGGGTTCCCCCTCCGTCAGGGTGCCGGAACGGGCTCCCGAGAGGTCTTTGGTGGCTACAGAGGCTTGCGGCGGTGGAACTCCCGATCTATCTTCTCCGTGGATGGTTTTAGGGTACGTGGGACTATATAGGCGAAAGAAGTCGGTCGGGGGGTGCTCGAGGGGCCCACGAGACAAGGGACGCGCCCAGTAGGTGGGGCACGCCCCCTATCTCCTGGCCTCCTCGAGGATCTTCTGACGTGAACTCCAAGTCTCCAGGATCATATTCTTCCAAAAAAATCACGCTGCCGAAGGTTTCATTCCGTTTGGACTCCGTTTGATATTCCTTTTCTTCGAAATATTGAAACAGGCAATAAAACAGCAATATGGGCTGGGCCTCCGGTTAATAGGTTAGTCCCAAAAGTAATATAAAAGTTTATAATAAATCCCAATCATTCAAAACAGATAATAAAATAGCATGAATGCTTCATAAATTATAGATACGTTGGAGACGTATCAGCATCCCCAAGCTTAATTCCTGCTCGTCCTCGAGTAGGTAAATGATAAAAGAAAGAATTTATGAAGTGTGAATGCTAGAAGGTGCACAAGTTTGATCAATGATAATTTCAATCACCTTTTCTAGCATGATAATATGTCATAACAGTAGTTCATCTCATAAAACTTCTCACGATAAAGTAACAAGCAATTCACATGTCAAAGCATAGACCATAAACTTTCTTGAAAACTAGCAAACTTCATTCTCAGTCATCAAACAATTGCAATTCATCTTATTTTCAGGAATAGCAAACTCCACATACTCAACTATCATATAGTCTTCTATAATTGCTAACACTCACGCAATACTAATGGTTATGAAGTTTCAATCGGACACTGAGAAAGATAGGGGCTTATAGTGTTGCCTCCCAACGTATTCACCTTTGGGTGATGTCAACAATAATAGTTCATGCTAACTTACATTCAATTGGATATATATATCAGGATCTTCCCAACATGAGGTGCTTGCCAAAGGATAAAATGAAAAAGGGAAAGGTGAAGATCACCTTGACTCTTGCATAAAAGTAAAAGACATAAAGTAAAAGATAGGCCCTTCGTAGAGGGAAGCAGAGGTTGTCATGCGCTTTTAGGGTTGGATACACAAAATCTTAATGCGAAAGAACGTCACTTTATATTGCCCCTTGTATATGGACCTTTATTATGCAGTCCGTCGCTTTTATTGCTTCCATAACAAGATCGTACAAAGCTTATTTTCTCCGCACTAATAAGTCATGCATATTTAGAGAGCAATTTTTACTGCTTGCACCGATGACAACTTACTTGAAGGATCCTACTCAATCCATAGGTAGGTATGGTGGACTCTCATGGCAAAACTGGGTTTAAGGATATTTGGAAGCACAAGTAGTATCTCTACTTGGTGCAAGGAATTTTGGCTAGCATGAGGGGGGAAGGCAAGCTCAACATGTTTGAATGATCCACGACAATATACTTTAACTGAGATGTCGGAAAATATAAACCATTACATTGTCTTCCTTGTCCAACATCAACTCTTTAGCATGTCATACTTAATGAGTGCTCCCAATTATAAAAGGTGTCTAGGATAGTGTATTTATATGTGAAATCTCTCTTCCTTCAATATTCTTTCATGAATTGTTCAAATGACCAATACAATGCTTGCTAGCCTTCAATAAATTTACAACCTCTACTTCTTAGATGTGAAGTCATAACTCCCCATGGGATAAGCAAATGAGACATATATAATTTCAGATTTATGACAATCAACTCATTCAACCATTTACTCATAGGATATAAGTGAAGCACACGAGTAAATGACAAACTACTCCAACAAGATATAAGTGAAGATCAAAGACTAGCTAAATAATTATGTAACTATATGAAGACTCTCTCTCATTTAAGAATTTCATATCTTGGTATTGAATTCAAACAGCAAGCAATACAAAATAAAATGGCATTGCAAGGATAGCACAACTCATGTGAAGAAGCAAAAACTTAGGCTCAACCAATACTAACCGATAGTTGCTGAAGAAGAAAGGCGGGATGCCTAACGGGGCATCCCCAAGCTTAGATGCTTGAGACTTCTTGAAATATTATCTTGGGGTGCCTTGGGCATCCCCAAGCTTGAACTTTTGTGTCTCCTTAATTCCTCTCATATCATGGTTTCTTCTTTTTATCAAAAGCTTCATCCACACCAAACTCAACAAGAACTCGTGAGATAGGTTAGTATAAACCAATGCAAAACCTTATCATTATCTACTGTAAAAAATCACTAAAATTATTATTCAACATTGAATACTAAATGTCTCTGCATATTTAATACTCCTATCCTCAAATAGAGTCATTAAACAAGCAAACATATGCAAACATAACAGCAATCTGCCAAAACAGTACAGTCTGTAAAGAATGCAAGAGTATCAATACTTACCTAACTCCAAAAATTATGATAAAAATACTATGCTTTAGTAGATTTATCAGAGCTCATTTTGCAAAAAGTTTCAACATTATACCATTCTCTGACTTTTCTAGGGAAGTTTTTTGCAATAGCGGTAAACTTTCTGTTTTCAAACAACAACATGTATACTAGCAAAATAAGCAAGGTAAAGGCTATCCTTGACATTTTTATTGAAAATAAAGATGCAAAACATTATTCTAAATAACATCAAGCAAATACTAACACAATAAAAATGACGCTCCAAGCAAAACACATATCATGTGGTGAATAAAAATATAGCTCCAAATGAAGTTACCGATGAATGAAGACGAAAGAGGGGATGCCATCCGGGGCATCCCCAATATTAGGCTCTTGGCCATCCTTGAAGATTGCCTTGGGGTGCCTTGGGAATCCCCAAGATTAGGCTCTTGCCACTCCTTATTCCATAGTCTATCGAATCTTTACCCAAAACTTGAAAACTCCACAACACAAAACTCAACAGAAAACTCGTAAGCTCCGTTAGTATAAGGAAATAAAACCACCACTTAGGTACTGTAATGAACTCATTATAAATTCATATTGGTGTAATATCTACTGTACTCCAACTTATATATGGTTCATACCCTCCGATACTACTCATAGATTCATCAAAATAAGCAAACAACACATAGAGAACAGAATCTGTCAAAAACAGAACAGTTTGTAGTAATCTGTATCAAACGTATACTTATGGAACTCCAAAAATCCTACAAAATTAGGAAGTCCTAAGAAATTTGTGTACGAATCCATAGAAAAAGAATCAGATCAAGAGCACGTTTCTGTGAATTAATAAAACTAATTTACTGGGTGCAAAAGTTTCTGATTTTTAGCAGGATCAACACAACTATCACCGTAAGCTATCCTAAAGGTCTTACTTGGCACTTTATTGAAACAAAAGCTATAAAACATGATTACTATAGTAGAATAATCATGTGGACACACAAAAACAGTAAGGGTAAATATTGGGTTGTCTCCCAACAAGCGCTTTTGTAGCTAGGCATGATGATGGCAATGATGCTCACATAAAAGATAAGAATTGAAACATAACGGGAGCATCATGAAGCATATGACTAGCACATTTAAGTCTAACCCACTTCCTATGCATAGGGATTTTGTGAGCAAACAACTTATGGGAACAGTAATCAACTAGCATAGGAAGGTAAAACAAGCATAGCTTCAAAATTTTAAGCACATAGGGAGGAAACTTGATATTATTGCAATTCCTACAAGCATATATTCCTCTCTCATAATAATTTTCAATAGCATCATGAATGAATTCAACAATATAACCACCTCCTAAAGCATTCTTTTCATGATATTCAAGCATAGAAAATTTCTTACTCTCCACATAAGCAAATTTCTTCTCATGAATAGTAGTGGGAGCAAACTCAACAAAATAATTATCATGTGAGGCATAATCCAATTGAAAACTAAAATCATGATGACAAGTTTCATGGTTATCATTATTCCTAATAGCATACAGGTCATCACAATAATCATCATAGATAGCAACTTTGTTCTCATAATCAATTGGAACCTCTTCTGAGATAGTGGAATCACTAAATAAAGTTGACACTCTTCCAAATCCACTTTCATGTTCATCACAATAAGATTCAACATCCTCCAAAATAGTGGGATCACTAGTTCCTAAAGTGGACACTCTTCCAAACCCACTTTCATCAATATCATCATCATAGGTAAGAGGCATGCTATCATCATAACAACTTTGCATATCAAAACTTGGGGGAAAAATATCATCTTCATCAAACATAGCATCCCCAAGCTTGTGGCTTTGCATATCATTAGCATCATGGATATTCAAGGAATTCATACTAACAACATTGCAATCATGCTCATTATTCACATATTTCATGCCAAGCATTCTATGTAATTCTTCTTCTAGCAGTTGAGCACAATTTTCCTTTTCATCATACTCACGAAAGATATTAAAAAGATGAAGTGTATGAGACAAACTTAACTCCATTTTTTTGTAGTTTTCTTTTATAAACTAAACTAGTGATAAAACAAGAAACAAAAAGATTTGATTGCAAGATCTAAAGATATACCTTCAAGAACTCACCTCCCCGGCAACGGCGCCAGAAAAGAGCTTGATGTCTACTACACAACCTTCTTCTTGTAGACGTTGTTGGGCCTGCAAGTGCACAGGTTTGTAGGACAGTATCAAATTTACCTCAAGTGGATGACCTAAGGTTTATCAATCTGTGGGAGGCGTAGGATGAAGATGGTTTCTCTCAAACAACCCTGCAACCAAATAACAAAGAGTCTCTTGTGTCCCCAACACACCCAATACAATGGTAAATTGTATAGGTGCACTAGTTCGGCGAAGAGATGGTGATACAAGTGCAATATGGATGGTAGATAAAGGTTTTTGTAATCTGAAAATATAAAAACAGCAAGGTAACTAATGATAAAAGAGAGCATAAACGGTATTGCAATGGTAGGAAACAAGGCCTAGGGTTCATGCTTTCACTAGTGCAAGTTCTCTCGACAATAATAACATAGATAGATCATATAACAATCCCTCAACATGCAACAAAGAGTCACTCCAAAGACACTAATAGCGGAGAACAAACGTAGAGATTATGGTAGGGTATGAAACCACCTCAAATTTATCCTTTCTGACACTAATAGCGGAGAACAAACGTAGAGATTATGGTAGGGTATGAAACCACCTCAAATTTATCCTTTCTGTTCTATCTATTCAAGAGTTCGTAGTAAAATAACATAAAGCTATTCTTTCTGCTCAATCCATCATAGAGTTCATACTAGAATAACACCTTCAAACACAAATCAACCAAAACCCTAATGTCACCTAGATACTCCATTGTCACCTCAAGTATCCGTGGGCATGATTATACGATATGCGTCACACAATCTCAGATTCATCCAACCAACACAAAGTACTTCAAAGAGTGCCCCAAAGTTTCTACCAGAGAGTCAAGAAAACGTGTGCCAACCCTTTTGCATAGGTTCATGGGAGGAACCCGCAAGTTGGTCACCAAAACATACATCAAGTGGCACATGATATCCCATTGTCACCACAGATGAAGACGGCAAGACATACACCAAGTGTTCTCAAATTAAAGACTCAATCTATACGATAACTTCAAGAGGGAAACTCAATTCATCACAAGAGAGTAGAGGGGGAGAAACATCATAAGATCCAACTATAATAGCAAAGCTCGCGATACATCAAGATCATGCCATAGAGAGAACATGAGAGAGAGAATCAAACACATAGCTACTGGTACATACCCTCAGCCCTGAGGGTGAACTACTCCCTCCTCGTCATGGATAGCGCCAGGATGATGAAGATGGCCACCGATGATGGGTTCCCCCTCCAGCATGGTGCCGGAATGGGCTCCCGAGAGGTTTTTGGTGGCTACAAAGGCTTGCGGTGGCGGAACTCCCGATCTATCTTCTCCGTGGATGTTTTTAGGGTACGTGGGACTATATAGGCGAAAGAAGTCCGTCGGGGGTGCTCGAGGGGCCCACGAGACAGGGGGCGCACCTAGTAGGGTGGGGGGGCGCCCCCTATCTCCTGGCCTCTTGGAGGATCTTCTAACGTGAACTCCAAGTCTCCGGGATCATATTCTTCCAAAAAATCACGTTGCCGAAGGTTTCATTCCGTTTGGACTCCTTTTGATATTCCTTTTTCTTCGAAATACTGAAACAGGCAATAAAACAGCAATATGGGTCGGGCCTCCGGTTAATAGGTTAGTCCCAAAAGTAATATAAAAGTGTATAATAAAGCCCATAATCATTCAAAACAGATAATAAAATAGCATGAATGCTTCATAAATTATAGATATGTTGGAGACGTATCAGGCGGTGGTTCATGTTCTTCTCCGGCATAGTTGTCCATTCCGTCGATGTCTACGGAGTCGAAATCAAGCATGTCGGTTAAGTCGTCGACAATGGCTATTAAGTGAGTGGTGGGTGGGTAATGAATTCCTTTGTTGTCCGCTTCCCACCCAAGCCGGACATAGTTCGGCCAAGAGTCTCCTGACAAGGAGAGAGATTTTAATGAGTTTAGCACGTCGCCCGAGAGCGAGTGCTGAAAGATGTCCGCGGAGCTGAAGTCCAAGATCGGCGCCCCGTTAGATCCGATGGGTGCGGATACACGGGGTTCGGAGCCTATGGTCGGAGATGAGTCCGAGGGCCCGATGACATAGACCTCATTGGAAGTGAAATCTGTGTTCGGCTCTACTGTTGTTGAGTGTGCGGCTTCCGTGGTGGGGTCCATCCTCCCGTCCTCGGGTGGCACGATCTGCACTGTATCTAAAGCCAGGGCAGATGCAGGTGAGATCTCCTGAACACCGTCCAATGGAAGATCTAGGTCATGCTCATCGTGGTTGTAGGGTGAACCTGTTATGGGCTCGAATCCGTCGAAGATCAAGTTTCCACGGATGTCGGCTGTGTAGTTCAGGCTTCCAAACCTGACCTGATGGCCAGGGGCGTAGCTACCGATCTGCTCCAGATGGCCAGGCGAGTTAGCCCGTAGTGTGAAGCCGCCGAATACGAAGATCTATCCGGGGAGGAAAACATCACCTTGGACCACGTCATTGTAGATGATTGAAGGAGCCATCAAGCCCTATGGTGACGACATAGTGGAACTCTCAATGAAAGCACCAATGTCGGTGTCAAAACCGGCGGATCTCGGGTATGGGGTCCCGAACTGTGCGTCTAAGGTTAATGGTAACAGGAGGCAGGGGGCACGATGTTTACCCAGGTTCGAGGCCTCTCTATGGAGGTAATACCCTACTTCCTGCTTGATTGATATTGATGATATGTCACGCCCAATATGCGACCCTATCCAAAAGGAACTCGAAGGTCCCACCAAGGATAGACCCGCATATTGAAACGCTTTTGCAAGGTGGATATCATTACATCAACATTACATAATAGATGGGGATACATACATAAGGCGTACAATGCCACACGAATACACATCACAATACATAAGAGCATCATCCGACTACGGATGAAACACAAACAGAAACTCAAACGACATCCACCCTGCTAGCCCAGGCTGCCGACCTGGAACCTATTCCCTGATCGAAGAAGCAGAAGAAGAACTCAACGCAAGCAAGCATCGCTCTCGCGTCAAGATCATCGCATGAACCTGTACCTGCAACTGTTGTTGTAGTAATCTGTGAGCCATGAGGACTCAGAAATCCCATTACCATGGGTCTCAAGACTAGCAAAGCTTAAAGGGAAAGGAAGGGGTAAAGTGGTGAGGCTGCAGCAGCGACTAAGCATGATATGGTGGCTAACATACGCAAATAAGAGCGAGAAGAGAGCAAGCGGAACGGTCGTCAACTAGCAATGATCAAGAAGTGATCCTGAACTCCTACTTACGTCAAGCATAACCCAAAAATTGAGTTCACTTCCCGGACTCCGCCGAAAAGAGACCATCACGGCTACACACGCGGTTGATGTGTTTTATTTCGGATCTGGTGTCAAGTTATCTACAACCGGACATTAACAAATTCCCATCTTCCTATAACCGCAGGCACAGCTTTCGAAAGATTATACCCTGCAGGGGTGTCCCAACTTAGCCCATGATAAGCTCTCGCGATCAACGAAGGATATACCTTCTCCCAGGAAGACCCGATCAGACTCGGAATCCCGGTTTACAAGACATTTCGACAATGGTAAAACAAGACCAGCAAAGCCGCCCGATGCGCCGACAATCCCGATAGGAGCTGCACATATCTCGTTCTCAGGGCAACACCGGATGAGCAATCCGTACAACTAAAACCAGACCTCAAGTTTCCCTGAGGGGGTGCTGCAAAGGGCTCTAGTTCGGACCAACACTTAGACAAGCACTGGCCCCGGGGGGCTATAATAAATATGACCCTCGAGAGAGCGACTCCCAAGGGAAAAGTACGTGGTGGTGAGGCAAATGGTAAAACCAATGTTGGGCCTTGCTGGTGGAGTTTTATTCAAAGCGAACTGTCAAGCGGGTCCCATAAATCACCCGACCACGTAAGGAATGCAAAATCCGGGAACATAACACCGGTATGACAGAAACTAGGGCGGCAAGAGTGGAACAAAACACCAAGCATAAGGCCGAGTCTTCCACCCTTTACCAAGTATATAGATGCATTAATAATATAAGAGATATTGTGATATCCCAACCAAAATCCTGTCCACCATGGAGCAATCTTCAACTTCACCTGCAACTAGCAACGCTATAAGAGGGGCTGAGCAAAAGCGGTAACATAACCAATCAATGGTTTGCTAGGAAGGGTGTCAAAGGTTAGAGGTACATGGCAATATGGGAGGCTTGATGAGCAAAAGATAGGTAACGCAGCATAGCGATAGAACGAAGCAACTAGCATAGCAATGATAGTAGTGAGATCCAGGGTAGCGGTCATCTTGCCTAGAATCCCGCTAGGAAGAAGAACGAGTCCATGAAGAAGATGAAGCCACGAAGACGAACCAAGCGTAGACGAACGAATCCTCACGATCGCAACGAAACAGGAACTATCGAGAAGAAGCACACAACATGGTAAACACACCACACATGAACAAGACATGATGCACAACAAGCATGATGCATGACAAAGCTACATGAAGCTACTCATGGCAAGGGATGATGCAAACAAGAACAACACATCAAGGCAAGTTTAAATGAGGCCGGGAACAACATATAACAATTCCGGTAAGTCCTCATATGCAAATTTCGAAATTGGTCCAGATCTGAATAAACCTTATGTTCAAGTAGTTAAACATCAAGTTAAGATGCACAAGGATGATCTACACGAGATTCTAGTCAATTTACATATAAAGTTCATTTAGTTCGGAGCTACGGCCTAGAAGATATGAGCAAAACAAGTTAAACATGGCATTGATGCAAAATGCACCCAAACAACAAGCAAACACCTCAAAACAAGGATGCAACATGATAATATGAAACTATATGCAAATCTAAGCAAGTTTCATATAGAGCACACTCAAAACGGAGCAACGGTTCAACACATGCACTCTATACAAGTTTAAAGGACAAGCTGTCCAAAACAGCAACTAGGCATACTGCAAGCATCAAAACAACATGCTACAACACCACAATATGATAACAAAAGTCATGGACATGATGTACAGGTAAAGCAAAACAAACATGAACACTGAGCTATCTCTAGAAATCACTAGAACATGCTCAAACACATATGGTAAGATTGCAAGTAATAACAATTTTAGACTTTGCAGAAAATAACATCAGGTTGCAATGTTTAGAGCTATCAAACAACATGTTACAGGAACTTATAATGGCAAACAAAGACATGGCATGAATCTACTAATATCATAGATCAAAAGTCCCTTACTGACCATGGGCCAACAAGGATCAGAAAATATGATGGCACCCATGTAAACATGGCAAGTTATAATACAGATTCAAACATGGCAGAAACAGAATTATGAAGGCATGTTGGTGAGCTTGTGCAACTCACTACAGAGCAAAACATGGCATGGCAAGGCAACCAACAGTAAGAAGGCATGTTTATGAAGCTAAGCATGGCAAGAGCAAGTTCATAGGGTACATGGATCAACTACAACAACGTTGGCAAAATTGAATAACATGTAAACAATCTGCCAGGAAACATTTTGAAGCAAAAGTAGAGCACAAAAATGACATGCTAGACTACTCCATAATTGCAACCCGAGGCATTAATGGATAGATAACAACCATATGTTCAAAACACCCTTACTAAAGTATCTCAAAATATGCATGGATCTCTCTGTAGCATCAAGTTTACATGGCATCAAAATAACAACAGAACAGGGACTAAAATCAGCAACATCATGATGCCTAGTTTGCATGCTTGTGCTAGTCACCACATTGATCACAAAAATACGTGGTAAGCACCTATGTAAAGAAGACATAGCATAGATCAAAACACATGTAGACATCAACCTCATAGGATGCACACATCAATCATGGCAAAAATAACAAATGAGCTCGTTCTGTTAACGGACAGCAGATAACATCATGAAGCACTCTTGCAACGAAGATTCGGGCATCTAGATGACCTCAAATGAATATGATGCAATGGAATGAAATGAAGTACTCGTCAAGACGAACAATTTGACATATTACACGCATGAAACGGAGCAGTATGCAGCAAGTTATGACATGTCAAAGTATGCATCATGTTGTAG
Source organism: Triticum aestivum (assembly GCF_018294505.1). NCBI lineage: Eukaryota > Viridiplantae > Streptophyta > Magnoliopsida > Poales > Poaceae > Triticum > Triticum aestivum. The sequence goes on from NC_057795.1 coordinate 228,620,182, forward strand.
ATTTTTCGGGACTTGGCAGATTTGACAGACGTAAAAAAACCAGATTGAGCGACTAATAGCTATACAACGCACAGGCGGGGAATAGCGGGGTTGCTCACCCTGGGCTTCGACCCAAAACAAAGAGGAGGCGAGGCGGGCCGGCGCGCTGGGCTGCGCATGCCTGGGCTGAAGGGGAGGGGCCCACGAGGTCGACGACAGGGAGGATCGGGCTCCTCCCCAAGCGGGACGGCGGCGGCGAGGGTTCGCCGGAGCGCGTGAGGGAGGAGGCGAGATGCCGGCGAGGTGGCGAGGTGGCCGGGGCGGCGCCG